>NC_134483.1:444200690-444214694 GCF_040206685.1 Ascaphus truei
AAGGGTTTTTCTATACCATGGAAAGGACCCTACGATCATCCACCACTGTTGTCTTCCGTGGACGTCAGGCCTTTTTGTGTTGCAGAGCTCACCAGTGTGTTCTTTTTTTCTCAGAATGTACCAAACTGTTGATTTGGCTACTCCTAATGTACCTGCTATCTCTCTGATGGATTTTCTTTTTTTTGCAGCCTAAGGATGCCCTGTTTCACTTGCATTGAGAGCTCCTTTGACAGCATGTTGTGGGTTCACAGCAACAGCTTCCAAATGTGAAAACCACACCTGGAATCAACTCTAGATCTTTTACCTGATTAATTGATGATGAAATAACGAAGGAATAGCCCACATCTGTCCGTGAAACAGCTTTTGAGTCAATTGTCCAATTACTTTTGGTCCCTTGAAAAAGAGGGGGCAACATATTAAAGAGATGTAATTCCTAAACCCTTCCTCCAATTTGGATGTGAATACCCTCAAATTAAAGCTGATAGACTGCACTTTAAGCCCATATTCATAATTTAACTTTAACTTGAATTTATTTTGGTACACAGCCGAAATAACAAAACTTGTATCAGTGTCCAATTATTTCCGGACCTAACTGTAAGTCAGTTGCTGCCTTAGCAAGTCCTGGGGCCCATCAGTCATGGGAAACAATATCAATTACCCCCTCTCTGTTCACATGTAAACCAAAACTCAATACCTCCATATGCCCTGATCATTTTCAGTAATCTATCGGCAAATTCACTTGCTGTTTCTTCTTTATTTTGTTTTGTTGTGTTAATTTTTATCCAGTCAATTGTCAATGTAAATGTCTCAATAATAACATTTTTAACATTTGCATACCATATTCCTAAATCCCCCTGGACTCTTGTTTCTAAGACAGTCTCCCATGGGTGTGTACCTCTTTCACCCCCTAATTCCAATTGTCTAGCGTTATAAGCAGTTACAAATTTAGTTTGGTCAGTAGATGTCATAACCTTAACATAATGTCTCACGTCACCCACAGTCAGATTGTATGCTATCATAATACCATCCAACGCCTCATTAAAGCCCACAGGATCCTCAGAGACTTTTGGGAACTGCTGTTTTAATAACACCAACTCAAATGGTGCCCAAGGGGCATGTATAATTCTGGGTGCTCCAGCCTCAGCAACTACACCTATCTCTCCCAATGAAGAATTTTTTCATATTTGTTTGTTTTAGGATGAGTCCTTAAAGGCGTGTCATCCAGTTTTATTTTTCTGGGGGCAATTTTCTTTATTCTGCTTATTCTGAATAAGCCCCAATGTGTAGTTTGTTTACAATGCTGAATGCGTTAAAGACACTAGTATTTGCTCTACATGTCAATGTAATATTTAATTCCCTTTGGAACTGGTTTCTGCATAATCCTATGTGCTGAGGCTGATGCAGTAGATCAGTGTCTTTCAACCAGGGTTCCTAGGAACCCTTGGGTTTCCCAGGCTTCCCTAACGGGTTCTCTGTAGTCTTCTGGTCATTTTAAATTTGTAACAAATACAGAAGAATTGACAATGCATCTGATCTCAGACTGGCTGCTAGAGAGGATTGGGGTTCCTTAAAATTTCACATAGGGTTCCTTAGCCCAAAAAAGGTTGGAAATCACTGCAGTAGATTGAAGAAGCTGACTGACTCGGGTAAAAAGGATGGAAATATCTGGACAAAGTTATGCAAATGCCTGGTTCATACAGTATGATGCACTGTGCAGCCAGTAGTGGGCAGCAGTGACACCATGCTAGTCCCACCTCACGCTCTCACCTGGAAGACACTATCCAGCAAGCAGCAGCACCACCATCAGTTGAGGTAGAGGGAGAGTTGGCACAGTGTGAGGTAGAGAGGCACTCATGCACTCCCAGAGGCAGCTGTCTCCTGTCCAGCAGGCTGCTGATGCTGTCTGTCACACTGAGACCCATGGAGAAAGTACAACAACCTCAAGAGGGTCGTCCCGTCCTCCCATGACTCTGCCCATTCGCAAGGAAAACACTCATTACAACATAAACAACCACAATAATGTGAGCACAAAACCGAATCCTCCTTCATTCTGGCCAGAGACTTGCGTGTAGTGAGTTGCGCTCGTTGTTTGCTGTTTCCTCCTCCCACCTCCTCCTCCTCCGCAGGGATCAGCCTCACACCATGGAGGGCAGCTGCAGCCCGCAACCCCAGGATTCTGAGGGCATAGAAGCCTGGCTGGACGATCACTGGGACTTCACACATTCTTACTTTGTTAGGAAAGCTACAAGGTAAGAGGAGGCGAGCTGGGGCAGCATGGACTTTATTTCTGGGTGAGACTGAGGCTGACCTGGGGAACACATGGGGGGGGGGAGGGGGAGGGGTGCACGGGGGGCAACAAGCCCGGCATTTGGGGGCATAATTAAGCAATACTTTTTTTGGGGGGTGGGAGGGGGATGGTGGGCAGTGCAAGGTAATAGTGAGGTGAGTGGTGAGGTTGGAGTCATTGCAGGCTGATTTAGGGATGGTGCTATAGTGGGGTCTTTGGACTGGTGCATAGGGATGCTCGTGCTGGTCTGGAAAGTTTGCACATTTGATGGTGGTGCAAATCAAGGTGCTGTACACATTTAGGGGACATGTGGATTTATTTCTATATAGAATCCAAAAAGAGAGCAGAATATATATATATGCGCCTTTGTAGTGTCCCCATGTTTTATTTTTTTTATCCATAGATAACAGAACAAGGCATTTGTGAACTTTTTTTAAAACTAAAAACACAGCATTAGATGCATTAGAGATTCGAGGAAAAACATTCACTTCTGCTCTTACATATACTGTACCCACAACGTTATGTGCTACAAAAAATAACAATAATAATAATAATAATAATAATAAAACAGGCAGTAACCTGGACATGATGATTGGATCGTGCACTATGGTTTAGTATCACCTCTTCCATAAGTTATATAGGTTGTATATTGGCCCTTGAAGACTAAAAGCATTGGAAAATGAGTTCCAAGTAGTTTAGCAGGGGTCCATTTGACATGTCAGCTCTGTTGTGCAGAGTAATTAATGCTCCTCTTACTTCCCTCTACTGGGGAGACTCTCAAGGGCAATCACATAGATGTCTTTAGGAAGTTGTGCTAAGCCTCACTTGGGGAAAAAAAAGACCTTTCTTTCCCCCCTCCCCTAGTCAGTCTTTTGTTTGTGTTCCTGTTTTCTTTTTCTTGCCTGTATCTAAACTTGGGAGCATGTGGTCAGGGAAGCAGTGCAGTGAAGCTGCAGCTGCCCCGGAGCTGGGGGAGAGCGCTGGGAGCTGGGGTGCTGATCAGGCACTCACTGGGAAATCCAGCAGCAGCCAGGCGCATGTGCACTGCACCCTACAGTAAGTGCTCCGCAACTGTGAGTACCCTCATCCATGCACAGGCAAGGAGAGGGGTCCCCATCTCTCGTGCTCATGTTTCTTTTCCAGCTGTGCTTTAAATAAAAGAATAGAGTAGGCTGCTACTGCTGCTCCTTGCACAATTCAAGCCTTTGCTGTGTGTTATTCACTCACTGTTTCAAGTCTTTGCTGCCTTTTATACACACTTTTTGTTTCTATTTGTAGAGCACACTCTGTCAGCTCAAGTCCTTACTGCTTGTTATTAACGCTCACATTGCGTTCTGGGGTTAATCTTGGATAGTGGGGATATGACAGCATAAACAGTGTCACGTTGGAATGACATACTGTACATACAGTATGTTTGTTTTTTCTTAATATATCAATTTGTTATCTGCGTTCATGAGGTTTGTGTGTGTGTGGAGTAGGCATTCATTCTATCCAAAAGTAATCCATTTTCTTGTCATTTATAATCACAAAAGTGGGTTTGGTTGTTATGATCCAAGATTTTGTAGCAAGGTATCTGAGTCTTGTTATTCACTCCTAATAAGGAGAGGAAGCAGAGCAGAGATCGGCTGTGTTAACTGAGTAACTTTAACAAACAGGAGAGAGCACAATGCAAGATTAAGTAGCCTATTCCTATTGTATACTTAGAAAAAAAAGACCCAATTTGGGACGGGGGACGGGGGACTGCAACAAAGATAAGGCTGTATCACTATAAGGTTTCTAATATTACTACAATCTTTGGTTGGATACACACATTTAATTATAATCTTTAAAACCTTGATTTTCCGCCTTTCAAGAATTTCATAACATTTTTCAAATGTATTGCAGATCCCCAGCCTACACATCCAATTTGTATTGCTTTTGGTGGAGGTTATATACAGTATATATATATATATATATATATATATATATATATATATATATATACACACACACACGAATATCAAGAGGCAGCACTCCAAAAGTTAGTTAAAAAACTTTGTATTATCAAGACATCATAACCAACGTTTCGGTCCTACGTGCGGGACCTTTCAAAGGTCCCGCATGTAGGACCGAAACGTTGGTTATGATGTCTTGATAATACAAAGTTTTTTTTACTACCTTTTGGAGTGCTGCCTCTTGATATTCGTCTCAAACACGGTATCGTATTGCCTATTTATTCTTTATAGGATTTGCACCCATCATCTTGATTTTCCCGACGGAGTGCCTATTGTTCTTGCTTATTCGAGATATAGATATAGATATAGATATATATATAAATATATAAGAAAAAAAAAAGCGCCAAATCCTAGTGCATTACTGTGCAAAAATCGATATATTTAATTCCCAAAAATCTCAATAAAAATGAACTCACAAACATAAAACAATTAAAAGCATTGTATGAGTAATACTCATGCTCCTAGGACCAGGAAACGCTGCTTTGCTGTTGAAGTCCCTCCGTGGCTCCACTGGAACAGATAGCTGCCTCCGTTGTTCACTGCCTGCAGGAACTGACGAATCAGGCACTCCACGATGGTCTCTCCCCGGTGCACACCAACCAGTTGCTTTTTAGTTCCCACCGGGGACGGTTGAAGTCGCGGACCAGCGGATGACGTCACGGGAACCGTTCTTAATACCGGACCGGTATAGATATTCAGCAGTTCAATTGCAAGCGTTGAAAAGTCCACTGCACACCTTCCCTACGCGTTTCATCTGATTAACAGACTTCTTCAGGGGATGGACTTTGGGTGTGTGGTGTCTCATATTATATACCCCCCAAAGTCCAATTAGCTTAATTAGTTGAAAGGCAAAAAACACTGTGTTGGCAATCTAAGTTTTAAGTGGAACAGATTAAGTACACATGTGAACACCTAATTTTGCATCCACATCACTGAATACTTGCCAGCACATAGAAATGTATATAAAATACTGATGAATACCAGTTGTACTGAAAAAATGAATAAAAATAATTAAAATTAAAACAAACATGTAGTTGATGTCCTTGTCTATATTTTTAGTATTAATACGGACTATAAGGGTATATCTTAGGATATCGAGAGAGTATACTATAGTTGCCACCACCTCAATATAAATGATATTTAGCAACAGTTGGACATTTCATATGTTAAACGCAAAATTATTATTCTTATACAACAAAAATTATTCTGTAATCAATGTCCTTATTTGTTTTGATTAAACATACTATAAGGGTATATCTCAAGACATCCTAAATACCCCAATATATCTATTAGTAAACAGAAGAGTTAGATATGTAGTTAGTACAATATAAATGTGGCTTACGGAGGGTGGATCAATTAATGAACAAGAAGGAGCACAATACTCTATTAGATATTAATTGACTTTTATCTTAATACATTGTATTTTTCTTAGTGTCATCATGGATAAAGATTAGAGGTTGAAACCATAATCCCTTATGGATGGTTCTACTCTTGATATTGTAGAATCATTTAATTAATTTATAAATATGAGTATTAGTCAATGTCCCATAAAATAGAGGTTAAGGTATCTTTAAGTTTATATGTATGCAACCAATTTGAATTATGAAATAGAACCAGCGTGGAAAAGAGCAGTATTTAACTCCATAGAAAATATAATATGGAGTTAAAAAGAATATTGGGAAGTTTAGACCGGGCATGTATCCTAGGTCACTTGAATCGTCAGCCCAGCAAGATTGCATGGTTCAGCTTACTCCCAACACTCCTCAGTAAGGGAGGGGGGGGGGGGGGGGGGGGGGGGGGGGGGGGGGGGGAAGGGGGAGGGAAAGGGGGAAATGTATAAGTGAAAAAAGGGAAATCTATATGTATGTGATAAGTGAGTGAATTTTGATGTGGATGTGAATAAAATTCCAAAATCTACTGTAAATAACAAATATTTAATAATTATTAATAATAAGTGTGTCCTAGTGTGGCACTATGCTATATATATATGTGTGTGCTACCAATAATATGAACCTTTAACTACATGATTACGTGCCAACATAAATTGTTAACACCATGTTGCGTGAATTAATATTAATAATCACTTATGTCTGGCGATCACGAAGGGAACATGTGACCATGTTCAACCCAGACCTCCGTGGTCACCAGACATGTATGGTACCTGTCCTATAGTGACGAGGAGCAAAAAGGAAAAAAGAAAAACAGGAGAAAATCACGTCCCAAGACATAGACAGAGGTCAAATTAGATGACTGTGCTGACATCAATACAATCATTCAGGCCTTCTGGACTCAGTGTATTCAATTCATAGATCCAGTATGTTTCTCTAAGATTGAGCAATTTGTGCCTGTCTCCACTTAAAAGTGTAGAATTTATAGCCTCTACCCCCATGATTACTAGTGAGGACGGATCTTTATTGTGCTTCAATTCGTAATGTCTGGATAGGCTATGTGTTTTTAACCCATGAATTATATTACGTCGATGTTCCAGGAATCGTATACATAAGGCCCTTTTGGTTCTACCAATATACTGAAGCCCACAGGGGCATGTAATGGCATATACAATGTGAGTGGACAGACAGTTGATATGGCCTTTTATTTGATGTACTGATCCATTTGAGTGGGATGTAACACTCTCAGTCTTTTTTAAGTGTTTGCATGTAAGGCATCTTGAGCGATTGCACAGGAAATTGCCATTTTTAACGTTCTTATTTGTTTGTACAGTATTACTGAATTTTTTTAGTCTACTGGGTGCCACGATTGATTTTATATTTCTGGCTTTCTGAAATATCACCGGTATTTTGGGTGGTAAATTTTTGCCTATGATTGGGTCATTGAGCAAAATTCCCAGTGTTTGTTTAGTATATTTTTAATTTTTTGTGAAGAACAATTGAATTGTGTTATAAATTGAGGGACAATGATCTCATTCTTGTCCCTTGTCTGCCTCTTTTTGTTTTTTCTTTTTGAAATTATATTGCCTTTTGACTGGTCTAAAAGTTCTTGTCTATCCAGTTTGCCAACTTGTTTAAAAGTTTCTAGGACCTTATAATGATTGTAACCTTTATCCACAAACTTTTTTACAAGAGCGTCCCCCTGGGCCAAGTAGTCCGAATCAAGAGAACAATTCCTCCTGATTCTGAGAAATTGGCCCCTGGGGACGTTCTCCAGCCATTTATGGTAGTGGTTGCTATTAAAATGTAGGTATGCATTTGTGGATACTTTTTTGAAAAATGTTTTTGTTACAATTTCGTTCTTATTGTTCACCATTAGTTCCAAATCCAAAAAATTGATACTGTATTTGTTTATATCAAAAGTAAACCTCAAATCCATCTGGTTGTCATTAAATGCTGTTAGAATCTCACTCAGTGCTTCCTGTTCACCGTCCCAGATGAAAATCAGGTCGTCTATGAAACGACCATAGTACACCAAGCCTGCCCCCAGCCCAGCATTGCCCCACACATGAGTATCCTCCCATAGGCCCATGTATAGGTTTGCATAGCTGGGGGCAAAGCGGGTGCCCATAGCCGTCCCACAGATCTGTAGATAGTAATCATCTCCAAATAAAAAATAATTATGTTCCAGAATGAACAGGATAGCATCTAAAATGAAATCTCTCTGTGCTTTGTTTATAAGATTGTCCTTATCCAAATAGTGTGCTATTGCTGCCACTCCCTTTGTATGACCAATGCATGTATACAAAGAGGCCACATCACATGTGGCCCAAATGTAAGTGGATTTCCAAGGTATCCCTGAGATTGAGTCTATAACATGCAGCGTGTCCCTAATATGTGATCTTAACTTGACCACCATAGGTTGTAAAAAATGGTCAACATACTGGGACACGCTGGACGTCATAGACTCCACCCCAGAGACAATGGGTCTCCCTGGTGGGTTAATGGTATCTTTGTGTATCTTGGGTATGTGGTAGAACACCGGTGTTCTAGGGTTTCGTTTGAATAAGAAATCAAACTCTGCCTGGGTGATGATTCCCTCATGTTTTGCCTCTAAGAGGAATATTTTGAGATCCTTTTGATAGATGTCCATTGGGTCTCTTTGTAGAGGTATATATGACTTCACATCACCTAACAGCCGGTTTGCTTCTGCTATGTATACACTCTTATCTTGAAGCACTATTCCGCCCCCTTTATCTGCCTGTCTTATTACAATTTCACTCTCTTCACTCAACTCTTTTAGAGCCTGTAGTTCGTTTTTGTGTAAATTCCTTTTATGTAATGAAGGTGTGTTTTGACAGAGGGATTCAAAGTCTTTCAGTACCAGTGTGTAAAAAGTATCAATGAATCCCCCCTTAGCTTGATAGGGAAAGAAGGTAGATTTTGGGATAAAAGGTGAATGTTTGATATTGACTATAGGAGATTCTAAGGAAATAGTATCTGCAACAGTGGAGGAAGACAATACTGGATCTTCCACATTTTCTACAATGTCCAATGCAACATCATTCAGATCTGTAATATGTTGTGTAAAAATGTCCAAATTTGGGCCACAGTTTGTATCAATGTCCGCTATGTCAGAGCCATCTGCCAAGAGTGAAGTCATGGCTTTAATGCACTCCCTCTCTTGAGAACTGAACATCTCCTCCTTTTCCTTGCCCCTCATAGTGAAAAATCTCATAAGTGTGACCTTCCTAATATATTTATTTAAATCTACAAATAAATTGAATTTTTTAGGTGAACTACTAGGTGCAAAGGAAAGACCCTTAGAGAGGAGTGCGGTATGATGTGCTGATAGTACAAAACTTGATAGGTTGAAAATACCGTGACTCTCCGGCATCAATGTCCTTAGTCTGCCTTCCTTCTTTCTTTGTTCACGCTGCCCAGATCTTCTTCCTCGCTGTCTCTTTTTCTGCGTTGTGAGGAGTGTTCCCGCGCTGTGGGATGTCTGTCCCATAGTGGGTAGGTTCTCCTTTTCTCTCTCTCTTCCTCCTTCTTCACCAACTCTAAAAAAGAAGCAGTATGTGAGGTTATTTTAGACCGAGGTGGTGTTGGATCCCTACTAGTATGTTTGGGAATGGTCCCCCTATTCTCTCCCCCTTCTTTAGTAGCCAGATCTAAATTCTTGGGGGAATCTGTCAAAACCTCAAATCTATTCTCTATAGAACACCCCGGTGTAGTGGGTTTGTTTTCCTTCTGTTTGTTCGTCCTAGGTGTATGTGTTCTAGATGTTCCTCCTGAGGTATGTTGGTAGTCCCTACTTCTTTCCCTATATTTATGTTGTTTCTTCCCTTTCTTAGGGGGATAGTGGTGTTTGGAATCATCTCGCTTAGCTCTTTTCCAATTGGTAACCTGATTAGTAGCATAATCATTGGTATCTCTCTGATATTTTGTATCCTTACGTTCCATAATATCTTTTTCATAGTTTAATACTCTCTTGTTCACCAATTGATCCAATTCCTGGAACTCTTCACTATCCACATGTGGCAATAAAATATGTTGTACATCCTCTATTTCCTTCTCAGTGAATTTCACTCTCTCCTCTCTGTATGAGATTAATAAGCGAATCAATGAGAAGGAACATTTCTCCAAAATGGAGTTCCATTTTGAGGAAAAATCCTCACTGGTTTCAAATGTTGGTTTCTTTGTTACTCTTAAACCTCTAGGAATTATATTTTCATTCAGATATCTTTCCAATGAAAGTAGATCAAGCCAATGCTTCATCTCCTCCTTTGCCAATTTCTCAAGCCTAAAGAAATTGGTTTTTAAATCTATACCCTCCTCCATGGTCTCAACTATAATAGACTCAACTGGTTTGAGATAGTTTTGCCTTCTTGCTAATCTTTCCTTACTATTAGACATCATAATGAAAACTGTATTTCTGGCACCCAACCAACAGCTGCTGACCGTGGAGTTGAAAACTATTAGCAATATATACAATGAGGGTCTGCGCTTGTGTGTGGAAAACCAGAAATATAGGATATATAAAATTGAATTAACTGATAAAAATCATAAATGGATAAACAAATAATTAATAAATCAATATAATGAATGCTACTATAAAAAATCCTGAATAGTGAAATCAATTCATATACCAAAAGTGCACTGTGAATGTCTGATATAAAAAAAGCTAAAACATACAATTATACAAAAAAATGTGTGGTGCTGTGAACTTTGCCTTAATCTGCTAATTGCAGATAGTCCTCTAGAGTCCAACAAATAGGTCCAATAATTGGGGAGTGACAGAAGCACTTTTAGGATCAACCGGCAGCTTCTTAAAAGGGCACAACGACCTCCCTCTCCACCTGCATAGAAAAATATAAGAAAAAAAAAAAGCGCCAAATCCTAGTGCATTACTGTGCAAAAATCGATATATTTAATTCCCAAAAATCTCAATAAAAATGAACTCACAAACATAAAACAATTAAAAGCATTGTATGAGTAATACTCATGCTCCTAGGACCAGGAAACGCTGCTTTGCTGTTGAAGTCCCTCCGTGGCTCCACTGGAACAGATAGCTGCCTCCGTTGTTCACTGCCTGCAGGAACTGACGAATCAGGCACTCCACGATGGTCTCTCCCCCGGTGCACACCAACCAGTTGCTTTTTAGTTCCCACCGGGGACGGTTGAAGTCGCGGACCAGCGGATGACGTCACGGGAACCGTTCTTAATACCGGACCGGTATAGATATTCAGCAGTTCAATTGCAAGCGTTGAAAAGTCCACTGCACACCTTCCCTACGCGTTTCATCTGATTAACAGACTTCTTCAGGGGATGGACTTTGGGTGTGTGGTGTCTCATATTATATACCCCCCAAAGTCCAATTAGCTTAATTAGTTGAAAGGCAAAAAACACTGTGTTGGCAATCTAAGTTTTAAGTGGAACAGATTAAGTACACATGTGAACACCTAATTTTGCATCCACATCACTGAATACTTGCCAGCACATAGAAATGTATATAAAATACTGATGAATACCAGTTGTACTGAAAAAATGAATAAAAATAATTAAAATTAAAACAAACATGTAGTTGATGTCCTTGTCTATATTTTTAGTATTAATACGGACTATAAGGGTATATCTTAGGATATCGAGAGAGTATACTATAGTTGCCACCACCTCAATATAAATGATATTTAGCAACAGTTGGACATTTCATATGTTAAACGCAAAATTATTATTCTTATACAACAAAAATTATTCTGTAATCAATGTCCTTATTTGTTTTGATTAAACATACTATAAGGGTATATCTCAAGACATCCTAAATACCCCAATATATCTATTAGTAAACAGAAGAGTTAGATATGTAGTTAGTACAATATAAATGTGGCTTACGGAGGGTGGATCAATTAATGAACAAGAAGGAGCACAATACTCTATTAGATATTAATTGACTTTTATCTTAATACATTGTATTTTTCTTAGTGTCATCATGGATAAAGATTAGAGGTTGAAACCATAATCCCTTATGGATGGTTCTACTCTTGATATTGTAGAATCATTTAATTAATTTATAAATATGAGTATTAGTCAATGTCCCATAAAATAGAGGTTAAGGTATCTTTAAGTTTATATGTATGCAACCAATTTGAATTATGAAATAGAACCAGCGTGGAAAAGAGCAGTATTTAACTCCATAGAAAATATAATATGGAGTTAAAAAGAATATTGGGAAGTTTAGACCGGGCATGTATCCTAGGTCACTTGAATCGTCAGCCCAGCAAGATTGCATGGTTCAGCTTACTCCCAACACTCCTCAGTAAGGGAGAGGGGGGGGGGGGGGGGGGGGGGGGGGAAGGGGGGAGGGAAAGGGGGAAATGTATAAGTGAAAAAAGGGAAATCTATATGTATGTGATAAGTGAGTGAATTTTGATGTGGATGTGAATAAAATTCCAAAATCTACTGTAAATAACAAATATTTAATAATTATTAATAATAAGTGTGTCCTAGTGTGGCACTATGCTATATATATATGTGTGTGCTACCAATAATATGAACCTTTAACTACATGATTACGTGCCAACATAAATTGTTAACACCATGTTGCGTGAATTAATATTAATAATCACTTATGTCTGGCGATCACGAAGGGAACATGTGACCATGTTCAACCCAGACCTCCGTGGTCACCAGACATGTATGGTACCTGTCCTATAGTGACGAGGAGCAAAAAGGAAAAAAGAAAAACAGGAGAAAATCACGTCCCAAGACATAGACAGAGGTCAAATTAGATGACTGTGCTGACATCAATACAATCATTCAGGCCTTCTGGACTCAGTGTATTCAATTCATAGATCCAGTATGTTTCTCTAAGATTGAGCAATTTGTGCCTGTCTCCACTTAAAAGTGTAGAATTTATAGCCTCTACCCCCATGATTACTAGTGAGGACGGATCTTTATTGTGCTTCAATTCGTAATGTCTGGATAGGCTATGTGTTTTTAACCCATGAATTATATTACGTCGATGTTCCAGGAATCGTATACATAAGGCCCTTTTGGTTCTACCAATATACTGAAGCCCACAGGGGCATGTAATGGCATATACAATGTGAGTGGACAGACAGTTGATATGGCCTTTTATTTGATGTACTGATCCATTTGAGTGGGATGTAACACTCTCAGTCTTTTTTAAGTGTTTGCATGTAAGGCATCTTGAGCGATTGCACAGGAAATTGCCATTTTTAACGTTCTTATTTGTTTGTACAGTATTACTGAATTTTTTTAGTCTACTGGGTGCCACGATTGATTTTATATTTCTGGCTTTCTGAAATATCACCGGTATTTTGGGTGGTAAATTTTTGCCTATGATTGGGTCATTGAGCAAAATTCCCCAGTGTTTGTTTAGTATATTTTTAATTTTTTGTGAAGAACAATTGAATTGTGTTATAAATTGAGGGACAATGATCTCATTCTTGTCCCTTGTCTGCCTCTTTTTGTTTTTTCTTTTTGAAATTATATTGCCTTTTGACTGGTCTAAAAGTTCTTGTCTATCCAGTTTGCCAACTTGTTTAAAAGTTTCTAGGACCTTATAATGATTGTAACCTTTATCCACAAACTTTTTTACAAGAGCGTCCCCCTGGGCCAAGTAGTCCGAATCAAGAGAACAATTCCTCCTGATTCTGAGAAATTGGCCCCTGGGGACGTTCTCCAGCCATTTATGGTAGTGGTTGCTATTAAAATGTAGGTATGCATTTGTGGATACTTTTTTGAAAAATGTTTTTGTTACAATTTCGTTCTTATTGTTCACCATTAGTTCCAAATCCAAAAAATTGATACTGTATTTGTTTATATCAAAAGTAAACCTCAAATCCATCTGGTTGTCATTAAATGCTGTTAGAATCTCACTCAGTGCTTCCTGTTCACGAAATTGTAACAAAAACATTTTTCAAAAAAGTATCCACAAATGCATACCTACATTTTAATAGCAACCACTACCATAAATGGCTGGAGAACGTCCCCAGGGGCCAATTTCTCAGAATCAGGAGGAATTGTTCTCTTGATTCGGACTACTTGGCCCAGGGGGACGCTCTTGTAAAAAAGTTTGTGGATAAAGGTTACAATCATTATAAGGTCCTAGAAACTTTTAAACAAGTTGGCAAACTGGATAGACAAGAACTTTTAGACCAGTCAAAAGGCAATATAATTTCAAAAAGAAAAAACAAAAAGAGGCAGACAAGGGACAAGAATGAGATCATTGTCCCTCAATTTATAACACAATTCAATTGTTCTTCACAAAAAATTAAAAATATACTAAACAAACACTGGGGAATTTTGC
>NC_134483.1:444214894-444369894 GCF_040206685.1 Ascaphus truei
GCGTTCCCTACTGCGGCACTCTCCCACCCCACAACAACAAATGTTGGGCAAAGGGGGTCCCGGCTACATAGCATTCACTGATTTTTTTTATTTATATTAATTTAGCACAGTAACACTGATTTACAGGTAACATATTTGTCTTGGTGCTAGCTAAGTAAACCAAAATGTTCTATGTTGTATGTGCCTGAACCATAGGCAAAGAAGCATTCATTTATGTGTAACCTGCCGCAACACAATCATAATCCAACAGTAATTAAAGAAATGTGGCAGAGGAATCATGGAGCATCTCTAAATCAGTATTCCAGATTTTCCTGAAAACTTTATAACTATGTGGAATTTCTTGTTGATCCTTTAAAGAAAGGCGCTAGAACTGTATTCCTGACAATCTTCCAACAAAAATTGTTAAAGGGGTATTTCCTCTTGCCCAGTTTTCTGTTTTGTTTTAATAAATGCATTTACAACAATGAATTATCTAAGCTGCTGTTCTCCAATGATCTCTCGGTGACAGTCCTGCTTCGCAGGGCACGCAATATGGCCACCTATTTAAAAAGAGGAAGTGGCATAACTTTCTAAATAGTTGCTATAGCAACCCCAAAGAAGCTTGATAAATTAAAAATCATTAAAAAGGACGTAAAGGTGAACAAATGCAGTAAGTATAACCTAATACTACACAACTGATGTATTACAAAACGAAGAAAAAAAACGTAGGATTTGGAATGAAATGCTGATTTAAATACGCCAGACTTTATTAATACGGAGATTAATAATTATCTGCTAAATTGTGTTGATGGGATACACAAGATATATTCAATACAAAAAGTCAGATGCTGTGAAAATTCTTAGCTTTGTAGAAAACCTAAATGAATACATTTCCACTCAGCAGCTTTCAGTCAGATAAGCCTTATGTCATGTATTGATTTCTGTGCGGCACAGATCCATTTACTGTGAGGGAAACACGAGCGTGTCATTATAACCTCAGAAGTGCCAGATGTAATGTCTTCTCAGGGGAATAACAGTATGTTACGCAAATCTATAATGGAAGATGGAACTCTATTTTTAGAGAGGAAACAAATGGTACTTCTGTGTCTTTTAACTTCAAAAAGACTCTTATTAGGCAGAAGAAATTAACTTTACAAATCCTCTGTCCTTTAAATAATAACATAATTAATATAATACTATTACCCCATATGGGGGGAGTTGTGCTATTTATTTCTAATTTGATATCTACTATATTGTGCAGTTTCTTTGGTCACTTTGTAAATATGTGTTTTCCGATGTGATTGCATGATCCCCTTAATTGTAAAACCTCTTCAGTAATCATATTTGTGCAACCAGTAGACACATTAAATACTGATTAATACGCAATGTTCAAACAAAGTATGCAGCCTAATCGTTACTGTGTCACAAGAGTATGATTAAGCTTGTTATCAGCAATGCTACTAACTGCTTCATTGATCCTGAACCTCAGATCTCAAAATACACATCGATACTGTACTGCAAATTATGGCGCTCCACAACTGAAATATTGATGCTTGTATGTGGCCGGAATAAAAGATACAGTGCTTACATTTTTTTTATGCATCGACCATATTGTGTCACTAAAACACAGTTGCCACAGCTCTCCATGTGCAGAACCAACCCTCCCCCACCCTCCCCTAGATGACATGGTCTTTGCATGCTTTTCTTCTTCAAGCCAAATTCAGGCAGTCATAATGCAATTGCATGTGAGAGCTGTGCTGGAGGAGTGGGCTCAGTGAGTCGAAGCACTCACACTGGAATAAAAGCCTTTGAATATGGGGGACGCCTGGTTGAAATCCCAAAATCAGCTCTTTATGATCTTAGGCCAGTTATTTTATCTTCTGTGCCTTAGGCCTCGGCCAGGGTGGCGCTGAGCGAGCGGGCACGCTCACGCTGACCGCTATGAAACACATTGAGGCAATGTGTGTGGCAGCTTGAGCAAGCGCCTGCTCTGCGCTTAGCTGCTTGCAGAGCAAGCAAATTTGAATTTGACGTCCGCAAGCGCCTCACCTGAGCGGTTCGCCCAATGAGGGCGAACCAGCTCAGTGACGTCATGGCTGCGCCCCCCGAATCGCCCCCCCGCGCACGCACCTAGCCGGCCACAAATCTCCCGGCCAAGCATGGAGCTTGACATCACCGCGTATGAGCGCCAGCTCGCTCGCTCCCTGCCTGGTTGCAGCCTAAGGCCGCGCTTATAGTGACGGCGACGCGACGGCGCCTGAAAACAAATGCATTGTCGCCAGGAATATTTGATTTTTCAGGGGCTGTCGCCTCATGTGACAGCCCCTGAGCCAATCAATGGCCTGGTCGCCCGCGCAAAGCGAAATACAACTTTTGCTAGCGGCGACGGTAGGCGTCGCGGTCACAGGCATTATACGCGTGGCCTTAGGCACCAAATCCTAGAGTGTAATTTTCTCAGGGCAGGGACTGTGCATGACAAATTCTATGTACCATGTGCTATATTATTATTGCGGAGTGCTTTGAGTCCGATTGGGAGAAAGGCATTATACAAAATACAGATGTTAAAGAAACACTTAATTTTACTATCACAATCCCATTTACTGCTTATGTTTAATTCATTTTCAAAAGCTCAGCATGCATTTAGATACTTGATAGTGCAGAGATGAGCAATATTTTGACTATTTTATTCAGGTCGATGTGATGCCAAATCCGTTCTCACTGAGAAAATCTGCTGAGTACTCAGATGTGTGAACATGTCAGTGAAAGAAAGCATAATCTTTTGTCCATAATTTATTAGTGCACATCACTGACTTTGTCCATTAAAATGTAATTTTCCTCATTCAAAACCGATAAATCTCACTTATTTTGATCTTGGGGCTAGTGATCTGTAGAGTTGTGCCGGTTACCTGTGCGAATCTATTTAGAAATTGGCAGGGTGGCAAAAAGTGAATTGTTTTTCTTTTTACGCATAAGAAAACTTGCTAAGTATTTTCAAAGTTCTGCAGCCACAAAAGAAAAACTTCAAAAAACCACAAAACATAGGCAGAACTCACTGAAGAACCTGCCAAGCTTTGCAAAAGTTGCTGGGAACATTCCTGAGTTTTACACACACATGTTATTCAAAAATAAAAAGTTATTTGTAATTGCGGGGAGGGGTTAAGTTTGACATTTTTGAATACATCCAAAATGTGCCTTTTTAATGAATATATGTTTTGCATCTTTACATATGACCTTGACAGCCAGTGGACAGGTTCAAGCAAATGTGTAAATAAGGCATATCCCAGGCCGCGTGATAAGATGGTCATGTGTAGTACAGTACAGTACATGTCTTAAGGCCATGTACACAACTTGCTACAGTTGCTATGATTTCACAGCTTATTTCTTCCTGTTCGTGTTGTGAGAGAATACAGTATGTTGGGATATCTCTGGTTTCATCCGATTATAACACTAACAAATCAATCCTAATCATTTATCTAATTAGACCTTGTTCTTTTCCTTTCAGGACTCCAGATTCAATGCGGAAGTCGACCAAATTACAGGGTACAGAACACAAAGTATTCTTTGTATGCCAATTAAGAACCACAGGGAAGAGGTAAGTCATGTAAATTTACTGCTTAAATATCTTCACTTCCTGAGTTTGGGCTTCTCAAGAGCAATTCATAAGTGTATAACAGAAAGGGGCTCTCAGAAGCTATATATTAGGGGTAGCCAACTTCAGTCGTCAAGAGCTACCAACAGGTCAAGTTTTAAGGATATCCCTGCCTCGGCACAGGTGGCTCAATCAGGCTGAAGCAGGGATATCCTGAAAACTGGGCCTATTGGTGGGCCTTGAGGACTGGAGTTGGCTCTAGTATCATCCCACTTCATCCTGCAACTCATAATCCACTGACGAAAACAAAACGATTCCCAGGTTTATCAGTA
Source organism: Ascaphus truei (assembly GCF_040206685.1). NCBI lineage: Eukaryota > Metazoa > Chordata > Amphibia > Anura > Ascaphidae > Ascaphus > Ascaphus truei. The sequence continues at coordinate 444,218,795 of NC_134483.1, forward strand.
ATTTATTTAACGTATACTTTATCCACCTTTAAGACCCACCTTAAGGCGTTGGCCATGTTTAGCGCTTGCTGGCGGAAGTGTGCTGACGCGCGCTCCCGCTCAGCACTGAGCCCCTACAGCCGCAATTAGAGCGGCTTTAGTAGGGGCTCACCTGCGCTTGCGGAAGCGCAGGTCTTAGGGGAATTTAAAATTCCCCCGCTTGCCGGCGCGACAGGCCGGTCACGTGAGCGGTTCGCCCAATGAGGGCGAACCAGCTCCGTGAAGTCACTGGCCCGCCCCCGGCCAGTGAAGCACCCGCCCCCTCCTACTGTCTCTGTACGTTCTCCCCACCTACCAATTAGACTGTAAGCTCCTCGGGGCAGGGACTCCTCTTCCTTAATGTTACTTTTATGTCTAAAGCACTTATTCCTATGATGTGTTATTTATATTATCTGTTATTTATTTGATTACCACATGTATTACTACTGTGAAGCGCTATGTACATTAATGGCGCTATATAAATAAAGACATACATACATACTTAACGTTGCAGAGCATTTAGCTCCAGATGTAGCAGACTTTATTGTGGGACATGAACAACGCTCATTGTCTTAAATCAGACACTCGCAAAAAAACAACGGGGTTAACGCAATAGAAAAGAAAAAGAATGGCGCTAAAAGAACTTGTAGTAAATGGTAGAGTGTATCGTTTTACTCTATATAAGACAAAATAACGTCTGCTGCTGGAGTATATAACAGGGAATCTTCAATTCCCCTAAATGTACGAATGGAAAAAAGGGGGGGTTGTACAGTATATATTCCTGCGCATGACATCAAAATTTTAGAAAAAAAGGGACCCTAATTTCAGAGTCCAAGAGAATTCATATGAGACACTCTAAATGTGTGCAATACAAATATACTTTAATTGTATTAAAAAAGAAAAGAACTAATAATTCTAAAATATATCAATATAAATTACACCAGCTTTACACCAGCTGGGTACAAAGAAATATAAACCAAATGATACTTAACTCATACAACTAAGTTCAAATTAGAGATTGCCTTAATAAAGGCTTATTAAAATAAACACTTGTTACTTATAAAATTAATAACTGATCATACATGTAATATGTCTGCATATATAGAATAATATGCTTGGGCTTTGGGTAATGTCCACCCTAGTATTTTAATTGCCTCCACTTGGATACAGTAAGTCCAAAAAGGGTAAATTATGAAAAAATGTATCCCAGTGTCAATTGAAAAAAAACACTCTGAGTTGTATCTTGTTGTGAGTGGTTGGCGGCACTTTATATTAAGTATAATGGCTGTGCAGGAGGAAAGAGATGGTGGTTGAAAAGTCACAGGTTTTATGCAGACTTCATACTCTCTGATTTTCAGCCCCCTCGGGGTGAGAGGTATATGCAGATGTGTACAGATAAAAAACTGAATGGCCTTTTTCTTAAGGCTTACACCACTCTTTAGCACACAAAACTTTCTTTTCACTGTTAATACAGATAAGGGAACGTTACCTTCTTATTATGCCACTCCTAGCTTCAAGATGTGGTTATGGCCGAGGTTCTGAGGGGTACTTCGACTAACCTGTTGCCTCACTTCCCCCTCCGCTGCTCGGCCAGGATGTAGATTAGAACGAAGTCTCTTCTGTGGTGCTAGAGTGCATCTGCAGCTCCCGCATCTGCTGTTTCCACGTCTCACGTATGCGTGTGCTGTCTGCGTCCTCACTTCTCACGTCTCCCGCCACAGCTGTTCATCACCGCGGTGTTGGCGCCAACTAGATTTTTGAAAGTGTCTCCTTTTACTCCTCCACATGTAGCGCTTGTCCCACTGGTTGCAAATACTTGAAAAGAGTTAACACTACGCGTTTCTCCCGTCCAAGGGCTTGGACGGGAGAAACACGTAGGGTTAACTCTTTTCAAGATACAACTCAGAGTGTTTTTTTGAAGTGAAACTTCTTTAGTGGCACCTCATTCATGATGGGGCAAAAAAGAATTGTGGAGACAGAAATGAAACGGATGTGACGTCAGTGCTGGCAGTTGAGGCCGGGCTGTGTTCTGGCTCAGCCCGACCCCAACACTGACATCACACCCGCTCCACAAATCAGATGCGGCGGCGGCGATAGCCGCCGGCGCCACTCCTAATCGCTCCTAATCACCCCCCCCCCCGAGCCCCACACCCCCCACACACCGTGACATATGCAGCGGCGATAGCCGCCGCTCCTAACGGCCGCTGCCATGCCGCGCAGCCTCTCTCCTCCCTACCTCCGCTTTCCTGCTGACATGCGGCGGCGGCGGCAGCCCTCAAAATTTAATTGGCAGCCGGTGATTCGGCTGTCACGTAAGGTGTGTTAAGGGGTATTTAATTCCCCTCATCCGGCACGGGCTCTGTGGTGCTGCCCGCCGTGGAGTACGCTGCTCCGTGGTGGGATAGCTGAGGCCGAGGCTCCACCCCCTGCCCTGTCACTCCTGCTTTGGTAACGGGAGGAGGGGGGTAACGGGAGGAGGGGGGTAACGGGAGGAGGGGGGTAACGGGACCACGTGTCGCCGGGGGGGCTGGGAGTCCGCAGCTCCGTGTCCGAAGATCAGCCTGGGGTAGTGGGAGTCGGGAGGAGGGGGGTAGTGGGAGTCGGGAGGAGGGGGGGAGTCGGGAGGAGGGGGGTAACGGGACCACGTGTCGCCGTGGGAGGGCTGGGAGTCCGCAGCTCCGTGTCCGCAGCTCCGCCTGGGGTAGTGAGAGGCGGGAGGAGGGGGGTAACGGGACCACGTGTCGCGGGGGGGGGGGGCTGGGAGTCCGCAGCTCCGCCTGGGGTAGTGGAAGGGGGGGAGGAGGAGGGGTGGGGGGCACAACACAGAGAGACATTCACACAACACAGAGAGAGAGACACACACTGACTGACACACACACACACACACACACACACACACACAATGACTGACACACACACACTGACTGACACACTCACACACTGACTCACACTCACACACTGACTCACACTCACACACTCACACACTGACTCACACACGCGCACACACACACTGACTGACACACGCGCACACACACTGACTGAAACACGCACACACACACTGACTGACACACGCGCACACACACACTGACTGACACACGCGCACACACACACTGACTGACACACGCGCACACACACTGACTGACACACGTGCACACACACACACTGACTGACACGCACACACACACACTGACTGACACGCGCGCACACACACACACTGACTGACACACGCGCACACACAGGCTGACTGACACACGCGCACACACGCTGACTGACACACATGCACACACTGACTGACACACATGCACACACTGACTGACACACATGCACACACTGACTGACACACATGCACACACTGACTGACACACATGCACACACTGACTGACACACACGCACATACATACTCACTGACTGACACACATACACACACTGAGTGACACACACGCACATACATACTCACTGACTGACACATACACTGACTGACACGTGTGCCGAGCACGCGCGTTATAAGTCAATTTCTGCGACAAAAGTCAAAGAAGTTTCACTTACTATGCGCGTGCACAGCACACACAGCTTTTTTTTCCATTAAAACTGGGATACATTTTTTCACAACTTACCCTTTTTACCCACTTCTCCAAGTGGAGGCAATTAACATACTAGGGTGGACATTACCCAAAGCCAAAGCATATTATTCTATATATGCAGACATACACTGGCGACACACTTTATTCGAGCTCGGCTAGTCCCACGAATTCAGGTATACCCGGGTGTATTGAGGTTTGTGACTGTTTTCTGCCCGAGTGCATTGAGGTATTTTCCAAGCAGGGATTGAAGCATTTTATTCCCGCTGGCTGCAAAACTGCACAGTATATATATATATAATGCATTACAATTCATGAATTTATGCCATCTGGTAGACACGCGAAGCATTGCAGCCTATTAAATCCTAATCATTATCATTTAACAGATCAGCCGCCCGTCAGCCAGGCATGAACCCAGGCTGGGTAGGCAAACGCAACGGGGCTTGTCAGAGGTGAGGAGCGGCGCATTCCAGGTATCTGCCAGGTACATACTGGGTATTTGCTCGAATAAAGTGTGTCGGTGCAGTATTACATGTATGATCAGTTATTAATTTTATAAGTAACAGGGGTTAACGCAATAAACTGCTCCACATCTGGATATAATTTAATTCCTGGATTTTTTTGAAACCCTGTTTTGGACAACTCAAGCTACACATCATGTCCTTAAACTCGTTATTCAGAAATCTGTGAAGATTTCTCCCCTGTACTGGAGAAAAGAGAATAAATTGAGCTTGCACTCAACCTGTAAGCGTCTGCTTGTTCCAAGTGTAGCCAGGTCCCTCTCTTACCTCCGGGCTGTGTGACGGGGACGGCTGCTCGGAGAGCAGAGGGGCGACCGGGTCGCCGGAGCTCCTCGGCGGGACACCGGGAAGGGTGCCACCATTATTTATGTACCGCGCATGTGCAGAAGTTGTTGCGCATGCACAGTAGGCTCCCATGTTGCGGTGGCCATCTTGCTACACCTCCCGCATGCGCAGGAGGCATTGCAAGCGGCGGCTATTACACCCATAACTCCGCAGGCGGACTACAACTCCCATGAGCCTCTGGGAGCAGAGACACATGCACGGCAGGAGCCACGACAGGGTTCTCTAGCTGGCAAGAATATACATTTGGCACGCTCAGGAGACCATGCCAGTCGGCAGAGGGACTTCAATGGAGCAGGTAGTGTTCAGGGATCAGTGCCCTCCTGGACTAGACCAGATCTCCCCCCTTAGGCCCCATATAGGCCCTGACTCACAACAGGTTGTGGCTACTAGAGGGAAGGCCCATAGCTTGGGACCTTTCCCCAGTAGCTGATTATAGTCAGTGATGGCACCGGTGAGACGCCATGGGGTGATTGAGACCTGTGGTCTGGGATCAGACCACCTTCATTATAAGAGACTCTTTATGGTGATACTATCCACCGGTAGGGAGCTCACCCCACGTGGGGGCGTATGCCATCGCTGCCGACGACAACGTTGGATCAGATGGGTCCCCTTTGTAAATCTGCAATACCCAGGTGCTTGAGCCCTGGGCAGGTACCTCAACAAGTGCACCAACAGTCCACGGGATAGCGCTATCTCCTACACTTTTGGGTGGGCCCTGACATTGGGGGAAAAGGACATCAGTGTATTGGTGCCAAGCACCCTATGTACTTTGGGGCCACTCACTAGTGGTTCTAGGTTTGGGCATATTATACTGTGTGGTACAGGGTACTGTTTCTTGTGTGTTCAGTAAAGGTTGTTATTATATACCAGAGTGTGTGTATTACTGGTATTGTTCCTGTGAGGGGCTTAAAACACAACGTTGGGTTTCCTCGCAGGTGGAGGCACTGCACCGAGATGAACAAGACATTACCCCAGGCTCCCAGTGGCGGAGGCTCAGGCATCCTGGTAGCCAACGGGTAATAGCAGTACTGGTAGATCCTCCTCAGACACGGGGGAAAGGGGGCTACACAAGTGTGGCTGTTCTTGTGAGTTTTAAAGCAGCAACTTCTTCCCCACTGCACCCCAACAGGTAATAGCAGTACTGGTAGTTCCTCCCAGACACAGGGGCTACATTTGGAGGCGCTGCTGAGGTTGCAGACCTGGGGTGCCCCATCTAAATTTAAGATAATCTTATTGAAGAGGGAAAATGTCCCTGCCATCAAACCACAGTGTTCACAAGTGGGCCCTATGATGCCAAGCGTCGCCCAGCCACGTGGTAGCCATCATTTAGGTTGCGGTATCCCTACCCTTGCCCGACCATGCTCGCAACCCTGAGACAGAAACCAGGGTTCACTAAAGCCAACAGCTTAGACATAAAATGGGATTTCTCCAATCAGTGGAGTACAGTGTTAATTGACTGACAGGAGGATGTCCCAATGGGCAATGCGCCACAATTTCTACCGCTCCCCGAAGCTCCACCAGGGGAAGCTCGCTTATATGCCCCAAGTTCTATGCATGAACTGAGACACTTAGAGCCCTCCCCAGCGTGGTCGGGTGTCCTCACCTGCTTCTTCCCCAGCGAACTCTAGGTCTAAAATAAGTCACCACAGTACCTGCAGTACAAATGGGGCCCAGTTACTCATAGGACCGCAGCAACTGACCGAAAAGTTAAGTTAGCTGGCCCCAGTGCAACCGTATCGCAAGCTGAAGGCCTTCTCTGGGCTATGGCCCACACCGCTGGGGGAAGGAGCGTTTGATGAATGGCGCAACCATGCAGTGCAGGTTCTGCCCGAGTGGACGGGACGTGGTTAAAAGGCAAAGAATTGTGGAATGTCTACGGCCATCTGCCACCAACCTTCTATTACTGTACCGTGAGTGCCATGAAGAGGCTGAGGTTAAAGACCTGCTCCAGACCAAGCCAAAGCCTATGGCCGAAGGACGACCCAATTGCGTTGTTGGCCCAGTTCCATGCCCTCAAGCAACAGGAGGGGGAAGACCTATCCGACTTCCTAGGACGGCTACAGAGGATGCTGTGGACCCTGACCAACAAGGTCATTCGGAAGGACGACCTAGACGATTATAGAACCCAGCAATTCTTGCGAGGAGCGTCATTCACACACCCCCTTGTGGCCAGGATTTGCGGCACGATCTCCACCATGACTCCTCCCAACTTTGAGGACCTAATGGATCAAATCCAGGACCAGGAGGCCATACTGTGGTTCCAGGCCCCCAAGGAGTCCCGGATTTTTTTAAACCCTGTTTTGGACAACTCAAGCTACATATCATGTCCATAAACTCGTTAATCAGTAAGCTGTGAAGATTTCTCCCCTGTGCTGGAGAAAATAAAACAAATTGAGCTTGTCACTCAACCTGTAAGCGTCTGCTTGTTCCAAGTGTAGCCAGGTCCCTCTCTTACCTCCGGGATGTGTGAAGGGGACGGCTGCAGGGAGAGCAGAGGGACGACCGGGTCGCCGGAGCTCCTCGGCGGGACACCGGGAAGGGTGCCACCATTGTTTATGTGCAGAAGTTGTTGCGCATGCGCAGTAGCCTCCCACATTGCGGCGGCCATCTTGCTATACCTCACGCATGAGCAGGAGGCATTGCACGCGACGGCCATTACACCCATAGCACCGTAGGTGGACTACAACTCCCATGAGCCTCTGGGAGCAGAGACACATGCACGGCAGGAGCCACGGCGGGGTTCACTGGCTGGCAAGAAGATGGTCTACCTGGACGATATTATCGTATTCGGAAAGACGCTAGAAGAGCACGAAGCACGACTGTTGAAAGTATTAGACCGACTGGGTAAAGAAGGCCTGAAGTTGTCTCTGGATATATGCTGGTTCTGCCGCACGTCAGTCACCTATGTGGGTCATATAGTACCCGCCGACAGAGTGGCTACTGACCCAGCCAAGGTCGAAGCTGTGTGAACTGGCCTCGCCCAGACAACATGATGGAGTTGTGGTTCTTCCTGGAGTTCTGTGGATACTACCGCCGCTTCGTGGAAGGCTACTCTAAGAAAGCTAAGGTCCTCAAAAACCTCCTGAGGATCTACCCAGAAGACACTCAGCGGAGGACCCTGGCCGCATGGATTCCCCTCAGGGACAAATGGACTTCCGCCTGCGAGGAAGCATTCATTAACCTCAAGAAAGGCCTCACCGAAGCACCTGTCTTGGCTTATGCGGACCCTGAACTGCCGTACGTATTACATGTGGATGCAAGTTTCAACGGGCTGGGAGCCGTACTGCACCAGAAGTACCATTTTGGACTTTGCCCCATAGCATACGTGAGCCGAAGTTTGACCCCTAGTGAGCACAATTACCCAGTCCACAAACTGGAGTTCCTCGTTCTCAAGTGGGCAGTAGTCAAAAAGCTCCACGACTATCTATACGGAGTCCCTTTTGAGGTCCAGACGGATAACAATCCATTGACGTATATTTTAACTTCAGCCAAGCTGAACGCCACCGTCCACCAATGGCTAGCCGTGCTGTCAAACAATCAGTTCAATATAAAATACAGGCCGGGACCCTTAAACGTCGGAGCGGATGCTCTGTCCCGATGACCCGGACTAAGCACTATGACGGATGATGGTGTGTGGGAAGATATCCCTGGCCCTGGGATGCAGGCCAAGTGCTCCACGGCTGCCATGGTGGAGGACAGGATTGCGTTCTCCGAGTTGAGGGTAGCAGATTCACTGGGCTTCCAACCCCAGGCACTCCCGGTGGCCTATTGCCACCCAGATGGCCTGGAAATCCTTCCAAATACACTCCTGAAGTGGAAGGCGATCATACAGGCTCAGATACGTGACCCAGTGGCTGACGCCATTTTCCAGGCTTTACATCAGAATAATCCCTCCTTGGTGAAACAGGCTTCCACTGACACTGTTGCAATCCTCATGAGAGATTGGGATGAATTCCAAATAGAGGGTGGCCTTCTCTACCGGGTCATCCCCTACCACAATCATCCCGACCGACAACAGCTGGTCCTGCCCCGAAGCATGCAGTATCATGTGCTTCGATCCCTGCACGACGACCACGGACACCTGGGGTGGATAAGACCTTCGGGTTAGTGAGGGACCGATTCTTCTGGCCCAGAATGTGGGAGTCGGCAGAACAGGATTGCCGGAAATGCCTGAGGTGTATTCAGAGGAAGACAATGCCCATCCGTGCAGCCCCAATGGGTCACCTAAAAAGCTCCGGGCCCCTGGATCTAGTCTGTATGGACTTTTTGTGCATCAAGCCCGATTCATGAGGGGGGAATGTGCTGGTGGTGACCGACCTCTATACGCGGTACGCCCAGGCATTTCCCTACCAAAGATAAAAAGGCAATAACGGTGGCTAAAGTGCTGTGGGAGAAATACTTCATCCACTACGGCCTCCCAAATCGGATGCACTCTGACCAGGGCAGAGACTTTGAGAGCAAGCTTATCAAGGAGCTGCTTAAATTGCTCAATATCCAGAAGTCTAGGACCACTCTGTATCATCCCAAAGGAGATGCTCTGCCGGAGAGGCTCAACAGAACGCTGCTCGACATGTTATGCACTCTCAGGGGCTCGCAAAAGACCGAATGGAGTAAGCATGTTGAAGCTCTGGTAAACGCATATAATTGTACCCGACATGAATCCATGGGATATACTCCGTACCTCATGGTGTTCGGGCGGGAGGCACGACTGCCTGTGGACATCTTCCTACAGGTATCTGCCGATGGGGAACCCACTACTGCTCATTTCAAATATGTACAGCGACTTAAAGCAAGCCTGCAACGCGCTTATCAGCAAGCGGAAAAAGCTTCAGCCCAGTTGAACGCCGGCAACAAATACAGGTATGACCACAAGGTTCGTTATCAGGAACTAAAGCCTGGTAAACACAAGCTGGCCGACCGCTGGTGCAACAGGGTCTTCGAGGTAGCATCCCAAATGCAAGGCCTCCCGGTCTTTCTCATACGAGACAAGGATGGTCAGGTAAAGACTTGGCACCTAAATCATTTGTTGCCCATTCCTCACGTGGGAGAAAGAGACTTTGATAAAGACTACAGTAACTGCCCCTGCGCCAGAAGAGTCTACAGAGACTCCAGCTGCTGTCTCAGATCCTGTTCAAGATCCTTAAGAGGGAACTTACACCACTTTTAATGGAGACTGGTGGGCCCCTCCCATAGGAGCACCGGGTAATGGGCCTGCCCCTCATGTACCTACGCTAGTGGCTTCAACAAGCTGAACCTTGAATCCAATAAGCCCAAGTTTTGTGCCCAGAAGAGACTTTAATCAGACGGAATGGCCACTTACAGATGGGTCAAGGCCTCAGGACTATGACAGATTCTCCTGAGTGGGAACCACCGAAGAAGAGCCTCGCTGAAGTCAGTGAGAAAGACATCCCCCTACTAGAGTGGCATATGATCAGTTAGGGGCACCCTATTACGAGTCTCAGCCGCGTTCTTGGAGCAGGCTGGTGTCTGTGATAGCCATGCTCACTGCACTCTGTAATATTGTTTAAAGCAGATTCAATATGTTAAGTTGACATGTACAGCATTTTTATAACTGGTGTATGTTTATATGTTGTTCCAAAGCGGGGTGTTGGAGTCTCCACCAGGGGGAGGATGTAGCCAGTTCCCTCTCTTACCTCCGGGCTGTGTAATGCGGAGAGCAGAGACGCGGCCGGGTCACCGAAGCTCCCCGGCGGGACACCGGGAAGAGCGCCACCATTGTTTATGTGCCGCGCATGCGCAGAAGTAGTTGCGCATACGCAGTAGGCTCCCACGTTCCGGCAGCCATCTTTCTACACCTTGCGCATGCGCAGGAGGCATTACAAGCAGCGGCCATTACACCCATAGCTCCGCGGGGGACTACACCTCCCATGAGCCTCTGGGAGCAGAGACACATGCACGGCAGGAGCCATGACAGGGTTCTCTGGCTGGCAAGAAGATACATTTGGCACGCTCAGGAGACCATGCCAGTCGGCAGAGGGACCTCAATGGAGCAGGTAGTGTTCAGGGATCAGTTCCCTCCTGGACTAGACCAGATCCTTAGGCCCCATAGGCCCTGACTCACAACATATTGTGGCTGCTACAGGGAAGGCCCATAGCTACAGTAGGCACCTTTCCCCAGTAGCTGATTATAGTCAGTGATAACAACGGTGAGACGCCACGGGCTGATTGAGACCTGTGGTCTGGGACCAGACCATCTTCATTATAAGAGACTCTTTATGGTGATACTATCCACCGGTAGGGAGTTCACCCCACGTGGAGGCGGATGCCATCGCTGCCGACGAAAACGTTGGATCAGATGGATCCCCTTTGTTTTAAGACGGGAGAGGGCTTTAGATACAAAAGGGGTAGAGAGAAGACATCCTTGAGCAGAACGCAAGAGTCTTGATGGTGTATAGCGAGAATTTAGGGCTGAGATGTAAGGAGGAGCAGATGAGTGTAAAGTTTTAAAAGTGAGGAGGAGAATTGAGTGTGTGGTATGGGATTTTATAGGAAGCCAGAACAGTGATTTCAGCAGGGAAGACGCTGAGACAGATTTAGGAAATAGAGTGATTCTTGCAGCAGCGTTTAGGATAGATTGTAGGGGAGACAGGTGAGAGGCAGGAAGGCCAAACAGCACGAGGTTACAGTAGTCAAGACGGGAGAGAATGAGGGTCTGTGTCAGAGTTTTTGCAGTCGAGCAACAGAGGAAAGGGTGTATTGGTAATATTGCGGATGAAAAAAACGATAGTTTTTTGCTACCTTTTGAATGTGAGAAGAGAATGTGAGAGAGGAGTCGAGCGTGACCCTTAGGCAGCATGCTTGAGCTGCTGGGTGAATGATAGTACTTCCAACAGTAATGTGGAAGGAGAAAATAGGGCCAGGTTTGGGAGGAAGAATGAGGAGTTCTGTTTTTGCCATGTTAAGTTTAAGTCGACGGAGGGCCATGCAGGATGATATAGCAGAGAGACATTCAAAAACTTTAGTCTATACAGCAGGTGTCAAGTCAGGTAGAAAAATTAATTTGTTTGTCATCAGCATAGAGGTGATATTTGAACCCAAGAGATGAGATTAGATCACCTAGAGAGAGTGTGTAAAGAGAAAAGAGAAGTGATCCCAGGATAGAGCCCTGGGGTACCCCACAGAGAGATCGATAGAGGAGAGGTGTTAGCAATAGAGACACTGAAAGTATGATGGGAGAGGTAAGAGGAGATCCAGGATAGAGCTTTGTTACGAATGACAGTATGGACAATGTGAAGGAGAATTGGGTGGTCCACAGTATCAAATGCAACAGAGAGGTGGAGTAATATGAGCAGAGTGTAATGACCTCTGTCTTTGGCAGCATGGAGGTCATTAGTTATTTTAGTGAGGGCTGTTTCAGTGGAGTGAGCAGTGCGGAAGCCAGATTGTAGAGGGTCTAGTAGAAAATAGGTTGTGAGAAAATGGAGCAAGCGAGAGAATACAAGATGTTCAAGGAGTTTAGAGGCAAAAGGTAGGAAGGAGATAGGTCAGTAGTTAGAAAGACAGGTGGGGTCAAGCTTGCTATTTTTGACTAATGGTATAACTGTTGCATGTTTGAAGGAAGAGGGAAATGTAGAGGGAGGAGTTAAAAATGTGTGTGAGCGTAGAGATTATAGTAGGAGCAAGAGGTTTTAGGAGATGGGAGGGAATGGGGTCAAGTGGGCAGGTGGTAGCGGGAGAAGAGGAGATCAGCAACGACACATCCTCCTCTGTTACAGCAAATAATGAGTCAAGGAATGCAGGAGGAGAGTTAGGAAGAGGTGTAGGATGGGAGGAGGATACAGAGGGGATGGCATGACATATGGATTCCACCTTTTCCTTGAAATAGTCTGCAAAGTCCTGAGGTGAGATGGAGGATAAAAAACAGGCAGCAGAGGGTGGTCTGAGTAGGGAGTCAAAGACAGAGAAGAGTCAGCGTGGATTAGACCTCTGTGTGTTGATTAGTGAAGAAAGTAGGTTTGTTTAGCTTGAGAGAGGGCAGAGTTGAAACAGGATAGCATAAATTTGTAGTCAAGGAAGTCTGCGAGTGTGATATTTCCTCCATAGGTGTTCAAAGGAACGAGTGCATGAACACAGCATGTGCGTATGGGATTTTAGACAGTGTCTGGGGTTCAAAGGGCAAGAGCAGCAGAGAGAAAGTGGGGCATGGAGATCAAAAGAGGAGGATAGGGTAGAATTATAGTTCCTAACCAGATTATTAGGGTCTGGAGCAGAGCTGAGAGAGGAGCGTAAAGTGGACTCAAAGCTGATAGGTTAATAGAGTGCTGGTCTCTCCATCTGGAGGTGAGAAGGGGAGAAGTGAAAGAGAAAATGAGACGAGGTGATGATCAGAGAGAGGAAAATGGGAAATGGAGAAATTGGAGAGAGAAATGTTTTTAGTGAAAACCAGGTCTAGGGAGTGGCCATCTTGAGGGTGCTGGCTGCAGTCCACTGTTGAAGGCCAAAATAAAAGGTTAGAGAGAGAAAGCGGGAAGCCCAAGGGAGAGAGGGGTCATCAATATGGCAGTTGAAGTCCCCAAGGAGAAGAACAGGGAAGTCTGAGGAGAGAAAGAAAGACAGCCAGGATTCAATGTGAGAGAGAAAGACAGAAGGGGGATGAGGTAGGTGGTCGATAGATGACCGCCATGTGGACAGAGAGAGGAGAGAAAAGCTGGACAGTGTGAGCCTCAAAGGAGGGAAAATCAAGAGTTTGGTAATGGCAGATAGTTGAGAGCAGGAGCCCAATGCCTCCACCCTGCCATCAGGGCGCAGAGTGTGGGAGAAAGAAAGGCCACCATAAGAGAGGGCAGCTTCCAGAGCAGAATCAGAATGAGTGAGCCAAGTCTCAGTTGTAGCAAATAGGAGCAGAGAGTGAGAGAGAAAGAAGTCATGCACAGAGAGGAACTTGTTAGAAAGGGAGCGAGCATTCCAAAGGGCACAGGAGAAAGGGAGAGAGGAGGGAGGGTGACATGGGATGGGCATGAGGTTAGAGGGGTTGACACCAGAAGGAGTAGAAGTTGTATGTGAAAGGCGAGGATGAGAGCATACAGAAATAAGGTAGCGACCAGGATTGGGAGAGATATCCCCAGAAGCAAGGAGGAGAAGCATGGATAGAAAGAGAACGTGTGAGGATGATTTGTAGGGGTGTGTTTTAGTGCAGGGTGTATAGCTGTGTGGTGTCGGAAGGGCACAGGTAAGAAAGAAGTTCATGTGAACTGAGAAGTGATGAAGGAAGGAGAGATGGAGATGTATGAATAGAGTTAAAGACATAATAAGGCTCGTAGAAAGAAGTGCATATTTTGAAAAGAAGTGAGGTAAAAGCAAATAAAAACAGTAGTGGCAGCATGGCAGCAAAAGTTTTGTGCTGAGATGTGCAGTCTGGGATGGATAATGTCCTTCTTTCCGGTGTAGTTCAAAATCCAGGATTCGGGTGTTGTCCACTTGTTTCACTCCTGTTAAACTTCCTGTTCAACCCCACACTGCATTCTACTTAAAAAATGCTACTTTAAATGCATGCTGCTTGCCCCTATATTGCTGCTCCCCCAGTGTGTCTCTAGCTATATAGGTCACCTGACTGAATCAAACTCAGCCCAACCAGCACACGTTAGGCACATTTAAACAAATGATACTTCTAAACAGGATGGCGTCCTGTCTAGGTGTTACAAGTTGAATGTAGTCAGATAGACACATCAAGGGGTGATTGGTAGGTCTTAAAGGTGGAGAGAGGGGGTGCCAGTCAAATATTGAGGGCAAGGACATTCCAGAGGTGTGGGGCAGTGACTGAGAAAGGTTTTAGGTGGGAGAATGGTTTAGATACAAAAACAGAAGACATCCTTAAGCAGAATGCAATAGTCTGGCAGGTGCATAGCAAGAAACTAGGGCTGAGATGTAAGGAGGGGCAGAAGAGTGTAAAGCTTTAAAAGTGAGGAGGATCATTTTGTAAGTAATACAGGATTTGATAGGAAGCCAAGAGACGGATGTCAGCAGGGGAGACACTGAGACAGATTTAGGAGAGAGTTCTATCAGCAGCGTTAAGGATAGATTGTAGGGGAGACAGTGAGAGGTTTGAAGGCTGGATAGTAGAAGGTTACAATAATCTATATGGGAGAGAATAAGGGCATGTGATAGAGTTTTTGGAGTAGAGGGACAGAGAAAGGGGTGTATCTTTGCAATCTTACAGACACTGCTCAATTAGCACATGAGAGGCACAGAAGACAAATGTTATGTGTAATCAGACATTTCTCATACGTATTCTAGCTGTTGGATTTACTAATCAGATCAGCACAGCAGATGTTAATAGCAGAGATAGCAACAAGTCACCCACTGCATACCCGAGAAAAGAAAGATGGTCAGATTTTACAAGATGATTTCTCTATCATTCCCTGTTAAACTCCCTGTATCCTCTTGCTCCACACATGTACCACCTGAGAAGCCACCACTGCCTCAGGGGCCTCCCAGGAGGAAGGTGGCTTATACTACTGTGGGCTCTGGGAGGGTGAGAGCTGCAGATAACAAGCACATTCCACAAGCTGTACAATGCTGCACTAGCAGGGCAAATCTGCACCACAGACGCATCTCATGCAGTGGAACAGGAGGTGGGGGTTGCTGGTAGTAATAGAAATCGCAGTCAGGACAATGGGAACCCTACCTAGGGATGAATGACTTGGCTAGGGATGAAGCTAGGGCGTTAGAGACAGCTCTTAGGTAGGTTTTTAGAAGTATCGCCAGTACATAGGGGTGGGGAAGGCAGGAAACATCCAGGGGAATAGAATTTATCTTAAATAGAAATATGATCAATTACACAGGCAGAAGGAGGAATACAGGATGATTTGGAAAATCAGTAACAAAAGTCTTCTAGCTACTGCATGTGTACAAATGTTTGTACTTTGTGAAATAAAATCCCAGAACTAATTGCTTTAATGCCAAGGGATGATTTGGATATTGTGGTTATGGTCATGGTACATCAGGACTGGGACACAGCTGCTGGGGTACACCCTACTATATATGGAAAGGACAGGGTAGGAAGGGAGGGGGGCATTGCTCTTTATGTGAGGAGCAATATAAAGGCTACTTTAATGCAAGGTACTGGAGAAAAGACTGAGACATTTTGGATTATCCTAGAAACTGGTGAGAAGGATGTTCTTCATACTGGGATAATGGGGGACATAATCTCACTCTTCTCCCTATCTCTCTCTCTCTCTCACACCCCCATCTCTCTTGTACTCTCCCCCCTCACTCACTCAGCCCCTTCTATCTCTCTGTCTTACTCCCTTCTCTCTCCCTCACCTCCTTCCGTCTCTATCTCACTCTTCCCCTCTCTCTGTCACTTTCCCCCCTTCTCTCTCCCCCACTCCCCCTCTCTCTCACTCACCCCTTCCCTCTTTTTCTCTCCCTCACTCACTCCTTCGGTCTCTTCACCCCCTCCCTACCCAACCCATATATCACTTCCCCCCTTTCTCACCCCTCTCCCTTGCCTCCTCTCTCTAATGACCAGCAATTATTTCTCATCAAGCCTGAGGGGTTTGGGAGAGACCTCTCAGTGTTGCCGACATACTACCAGGAAACCCTCAAGGCCTGGAGCATGGTCTCCGTGTCCAGGCAAGGAGTGGATGTTGGGGAGGACCTCCTGACCGAACCCGCTGTATAATATAGCAGGGGATGCACGGATGTTGGAGTCCCCCAGCATCATTCGCCGCTTTTGCCAGGCATGGATGACCCGAGTCGGGGATCTCCTGGACTATGAACAGTCCGAATGGGTGGAACCCGAGGTGATGATGCGCCTCATGGGTAACACCACCCCACGAATTCCGCGCCGTTTGCTCCAGGAGATCAAGGACGCCATGTCCCCCGACTCGCGCACCTTCCTAGAGGGGTTATTGCAGACCGGAGCGCCACGTACACCTTCCGACCCCCCGCCTCCAGCTGTATGCGTGGGCCCAAAACCCCGCCATCCCCCATCAGGCTCCTCCTATCCCCAGCCTTAGCAGGCTGGGGACCATTCCCTCGGCCTGCTTCCGCGGCAGGCCGAGGAGGTGGCTGTACTCTCTCGTGCTCCGTACAGTGCACTACCTTGCCCTCGTCGCCCGCCCACACACCATCTGGAGGCGGGTACTATCTACAAACGAGGGTGAGAGGCCCGGGTGGAGGGAGCTTGTGACAGGGTGAAGTCAACCCCTATCAGTTATGCCTGGGAGACATATGTCTGAGTGCTTCATCCAGCACTCATAAGGGTTAACTCAGGTGGAAGCTAGGTAATCAGGATGTAAGCTGACACCTGATAAGCAGCAAGGTATAAGATGATGTTGTTACTGGCAGTAGCTGCCTGCCTTAGACCAGAGCACATGGCTATATGTGCTGCTAGCCAGACGGATACATCAAGCTAACTACTGCAACCAAAGTAAGAGACTTGTTCATTTGTTTTTCCTGACTGCTTAAAAGACACTTACGGTTTGGTTATGGTTTAGCCAGCCAGCCTGCTAGATAGGCCTGGTGTGTTAGTCAGTCCTCCCAATGTGGAGCAGGATTTGTTTTGTTTAAAGGGACAGTGTACCCGCATGTTATGTATGCTGTGGAGAAATAAAGCCACTGAACGTTTTCATTATCCTGAAATTATACGTGTGGACTGTTCCCTGACCTCGGCTACAGGCCGTCCTGCCACAGGTGGTGTCAGAAGTGGGATGTCGGACGGCCCCTGTATCTGAAGGGCCACACAGAGAAAAAAAAATGGAGACAATTTTTTCTCAGTTCCTTGAGCAACAGCTCCAGCTAGCAGAGAAGCAAGCTGAACGACAAGCACAGCAAGATGAGCAACAGGCCCGGCGAGAGGAAAAGCTACTCCAACTGCTGGCTGAAGGCCCAGCCCCAGGCAGACCAGCGATTCCAAATAACCCACCGGTGATGCTGCATAAAATGAAGCTAACCGAAGACCCAGAGGCATTTCTCCTCACTTTTGAAAGGGTAGCCACGGCCCACGGCTGGACTGTTGATCGCTGGGTAATGACTCTGGCTCCACTCCTCATAGGAGAAGCTCAGGCAGCCTACCAGGCTCTTCCAGCAGACGAGGCCATGGACTATCAGCAATTAAAGGCTGCTATTCTGGATCGCCTAGGCCTCACTCCAGAGACCTACCGACAGCGGTTCCGGACAGTCAAATTTGCAAACAGAGACCGACCCCGGGTCGTAGCCCACCGCTTAGTAGACTTATGTACCAGGTGGATACAACCGGAGAAGCATACCAAGGCAGAGATCCTTGAACAGTTTGTGCTCGAGCAGTTCATACAGATACTGCCCCCCTCCTCCCGCTCCTGGGTAAAAAGACACGCTGCATTTTCCCTGGATTCAGCGGTCCGCTTGGTGGAAAACTTCCTTGGCGACGACACCCAACAGGATAGCTGGGAACGGTCCGTGCAAACACCAGTTGCTTCCGGTGATGCCAGAGGCAGGAGTGCAGACAATCGAGGGGTCTACAACCCGCCAGCTCGGGAGATCCAGTCAACTCGATCGGAAGACCCTTTCCCATCTCGGAGGGTTCCTGGTACAAACTTCCGCAGAGACGCCCGTCCCGGGTCCGAGGCCATTGGATCACTCAAGGGAGGCCGCCACCCACAGTATTCCCCGAGAACCTGGACTCCCGTCACCCATCCGGTGGAGAGGATACCACCACCAACCAGAAGGGAGGATCCCATCCAACAGCGGGGAGGTCCCAACACCGAACCCCGTCGAGAGCTTCCGCTGACGACCGAGTTTGCGGACTCCGGAGATGATGAGATGGACTGTTCATATGGCAGAACCACTGCCACCGCTTCTCTCCGAGGGGACACCACAATCCGTGGTTAGTCCCAGCATCTCTGGAGGGGAAAATAGTCAAAGCAATGCTGGACTCGGGATCTGGAAAAACCCTGGTCCTAGAGGGCCTAATTCCAAGCCACAGACTATCCTATGACTCTCCGTAGAATATCGAGTGTATCCATGGGGATACAAAGAGATACCCGACGGCGAACATTGTACTGCGTATCAAGGATCAAGAGGCTTGCCTGCTAGTGGGAGTTGCTCCCTGGCTACCTGCTCCTGTTCTACTTGGCCGAGACTGGCCCTACTTCGAAACATTGTTGGGCCCTACTCCTACGGAGCCTACTTCTCTGGTACCGGAGAAGCCCGGAGACTTGTTTCCTTTTTCCCCAGAGATTTTCCCCCGTAGATACCACGTCCCAAAGACACGTAAACAGAGACGGGCGGAAAAAGAGGACTGGTTAAGAAAGGCTGGGACTCTTGGTAACATTAGTCAGCCCAAAGCACTGCAGGTCATGGCCGGAGATGACCAGGGTGGGGAACATATAGTTACGGGAATTTTGCCAGACCTGGATCTTCCTGACTTCCGTCAGAGGCAGAGGGAAGACCCAGCTCTGGCTAGATAATATGAGAAGGTGGTACAGGTCAACAACAAGATAATGGATGAACAAGGTGTAAGAGTGTTTCCACATTTTGAACTGTTGAATGACATCCTATATCATGTGAATAAGGTTACACAAACAGGGGAGGTCATTCGACAGATGCTAGTCCCAAAAGGGTTGATTAAAACAGTGTTTACTCTAGCCCATACTCTCCCATGGGGTGGTTATTTGGGCAGAGATAAGACCACGGACCGCATCTCGTCCCGGTTTTACTGGCCAGGCATACATAGTGACATCATGAAACTATGTGAGACATGTCCTGAATGCCAGTTAACTAGCCAAAAAGGACAGAAGCCGGCTCCCTTGGTCCCTCTGCCCTTGGTAGCCATCCCATTCGAGAGAATTGGGGTAGATCTGGTGGGACCTTTAGAACCCTCTGCTAAGGGACATAAATTTATACTCGTTGTTGTAGATTATGCCACCAGATATCCTGAGGACTTCCCTCTGAGATCAGCCACTGCTAAACAGGTTGCTCACAGGCTGTTAGAACTGTTCTCTAGGGTAGGACTTCCCCAAGTAATGTTAACTGACCAGGGAACAAATTTCATGGCAAAGTTAATGCAGGATGTCCTGAAGTTATTGGAGGTAAAATCCGTCCGGACCTCAGTCTACCATCCTCAGACTGATGGATTGGTAGAGAGGTTTAACCGTACTTTAAAAACCATGCTTAGGAAGTTTGTGGACACTGAAAAGCGAGCTTGGGATGAACTTCTCCCTTTCCTGTTGTTTGCGGTACGAGAAGTTCCCCAATCATCCACAGGCTTCTCCCCGTTTGAGCTCCTATATGGACGCCAACCTCGGGGTATTCTCGACCTACTGAAGGAATCCTGGGAGGAGGAGCCCTCCCCCTCCAAGAATACCCTTCAGTATGTCATAGACCTTAGAAACCGCCTAGACATGATAGGTCGGTTTGCTAAGGAAAACCTCAAATCTGCTCAAGAACGTCAAGAGAGGCAGTATAACCAAAATGCCCACTTGAGGGTCTTCCAACCTGGGGACCAAGTGATGCTACTACTACCGACATCAGAGAGTAAACTCCATGCGAAGTGGCAGGGTCCTTTCCAAGTTCTCCGCCGCACCGGGGAGGTGAACTATGAGATCTCTCAACCAGGGTCCAGGAAGGGTAAACAAATCTACCACGTAAACCTCCTGAAACCCTGGAAAACGATGAGATCGCTGTTCATCCACCCTCGGAAAGGGGAGACGGATTTGGGTCCACAGCCTCCAAAGGGTAGTACGTACAATGACCACCAGGTTCCCATGGGAGGGCAGTTAACAACGGAACAAAGGTCAGACCTACTAGAATTATGTGACCAGTTCCCAGATGTTTTTTCTGAGCTGCCAGGGCAGACTGATTTAGTGTCCCATAGGATTGAGACAGAACCTGGCGTAAAAGTACGGTCCCGTCCCTATAGATTGCCAGAGGGCCGAAAAGACCTGGTAGAGAGGAAGATAATAGACATGTTGGAATTGGGCGTGATCGAGGAGTCCCACAGCGAATGGTGTAGTCCTATAGTGTTGGTCCCTAAACCAGATGGGAAGGTGAGGTTTTGCGTGGATCTGCGAAAGGTAAATGCTGTATCCAGATTCGATGCATACTCAATGCCTAGGGTGGATGAATTGCTTGACTCTCTTGGTAAAGCAGAGTATATCTCCACCCTAGATCTCACGAAAGGATATTGGCAGATACCTCTAGCGGAAGAATCCAAATGTAAAACTGCATTCGCCACCCCTCTTGGTTTATACCAATTCGTTACTATGCCATTTGGGTTACATGGGGCTCCAGCCACGTTCCAAAGGTTAATGGACAAGGTACTACGACCCCATAGGAAATATTCCGCGGCCTACTTGGATGACATTGTCATCTATAGCAGACACTGGCAGTCTCATATAAAAAGGTTAAGGGCAGTCCTAACATCCTTAAGAGAAGCAGGTTTCACTGCAAATCCAAAAAAATGTGCCCTGGGTAAATCCACTACAAAATACTTGGGCTATGCCGTTGGGGGAGGGATAGTAAGGCCACTAGCTAGCAAGGTGGCCGCCATAAAGGAAGTCCCCACCCCACAGACAAAGACACAGGTCTGCTCCCTTTTGGGGTTAGAAGGGTATTACAGGCGGTTTATCCCCAATTTTTCAGAAATATCTGCAGCCCTAACAGATCTGACAAAAAAGAGTGCCCCTACACAAGTTAAATGGTCTTGGAAGTGCCAAGATGCCTTTGACATGCTAAAAAAGTGCCTGTCAGAGGGCCCCGCTCTTCGGAGCCCAGATTTTAAAGAGCCCTTCATCATCCAGACGGATGCCTCAGAGGTAGGACTGGGAGCAGTGCTGTCCCAACAATTTGATGGTGTTGAACACCCCATACTGTTCATCAGCCGGAAGCTGTTCCCAAGGGAAGTGAGGTATTCCGTCATTGAGAAGGAGTGCCTCGCTGTAAAATGGGCAATTGAGGCCTTGAGACATTATGTCGCCGGAGTACACTTCACCCTGGTCACTGACCATGCTCCCTTGAAATGGTTAAACACCATGAAGGACACAAACTCAAGGTTGACCAGGTGGTATATGGCCCTCCAACCCTTCTCTTTTGATATACAGCATAGACCTGGAGAGGACCATGGAAATGCTGATTTTTTGTCAAGAGAAGGAGTGGAGGGTCGGGCTTCAGTTTTGTGGGACACTAGCCACACACAAACAGGGGAGGTATGTGACAGGGTGAAGTCAACCCCTATCAGTTATGCCTGGGAGACTTATGTCTGAGTGCTTCATCCAGCACTCATAAGGGTTAACTCAGGTGGAAGCTAGGTAATAAGGATGTAAGCTGACACCTGATAAGCAGCAAGGTATAAGATGATGTTGTTACTGGCAGTAGCTGCCTGCCTTAGACCAGAGCACATGGCTATATGTGCTGTTAGCCAGACGGATACATCAAGCTAACTACTGCAACTAAAGTAAGAGACTTGTTCATTTGTTTTTCCTGACTGCTTAAAAGACACTTACGGTTTGGTTATGGTTTAGCCAGCCAGCCTGCTAGATAGGCCTGGTGTGTTAGTCAGTCCTCCCAATGTGGAGCAGGATTTGTTTTGTTTAAAGGGACAGTGTACCCACATGTTATGTATGCTATGGAGAAATAAAGCCACTGAATGTTTTCATTATCCTGAAACTATACGTGTGGACTGTTCCCTGACCTCGGCTACAGGCCGTCCTGCCACAGAGCTCTATTCAGAGTTAGTTCCCCAACCCACCAGGGACCTGAGCTGGAAAATTCTCCATGGTGCACTGAGCATGGGAGAGTACCTAGCCCACATCACGGACTCCCCAGCCACATTCTCATTCTGTGGCACAAGGGAGTCTGTGTTCCATATTTATTTTAGTTGCGCCAGACTGCAGCCCCTCTTGTTGTTCTTGAGGGGCCTCCTTCTGCAGTTCTGGTTGCATTTCTCCCCGCACCTATTTATTTTTGGGCGCCCAGTATCCCGGTACACTAGGGCCAAGGGACCTCCTCGTCAACCTGCTCTTGGCATTAGCCAAACTAGCTATTTATAAGTCCAGAAAGCAGCGTTTGGCTGGGGAGGTATCCCTCACGTGCCAGGCCTTATTCCGGGTGCTGGTGCGCTCCCGTATCCGAGCAGAGTACACCCACGCTGTCTCCACTGGGCAGGAAGATGCGTTCGCTTCCCAGTGGGCCTTAGGCGGGGTGCTCTGCTCGGTATCCCCCCCATGGTTTTTCTTTTAAACCCCACATCCTCATTTAGTGCACTTTATTTTCAGTTACAGGTGCACGTTGATACTGGTTTTTGTTGTATATTTGTTTTGAACTTTTTTCCTTTTCTGGTTAGTCGTGACTGGCTAACCAGATGCTGTACTGTACTTACTGATTGGCTGGCTTTGCCTGCCAATCAGATGACAGGTTTAAAAATAGATCTAACTTCCTTTCTCTCTCTCTTCTCTCTCTCACTCTGCTTCCACCTCTCACTTCACTCTCTGTTCTCCCCCCCCCACCCCCCTCCCTCTCAGGCTCTTCCTGGGATCGAGACAGATGTTCCTGCCCTTCACTCCTGTCGACCGGCACTGAGAGTCAGTAGTTGGGGGTTTAAGAAAATGTAGTTCCCAAATTAATATACAAGTTCAGGCCATGTGTGGAAATGGTGTGTAACATATGGATCAAATACATTTCATCTATCTGTTTCTTAAGCCTGTCCCATCTCTATTATCTGTCGATACCAGATCTATACCTCAGGGCCTTTTTTGTGATGGATCAAGAAATTCTTAGAGAAACCATGTTTTGTGAAGCCAGTCGTCATGTTCTGGCCGTGTTCTAGGAATCTGTTTTTTACATTTATTTTTGTGCGTTCAACTAATTGTTTAAAGCGACAAAACAGGTGAAATATTATATATATATATATATATATATATATATATATATATAAAAAATTATAAATTAGTTCTGTAGTATTAGATAATAGTGAATGTTTTTTAAAAAAAATATGCAACTCTTAATGCCATTTTAATGAATTTTGAAGCATCCTTTGATGTCTATAGCAGGTTTTAGCACCTCCTCAGCAGAGCAAGATCTTTGTAACACTCTCCTGGTTGTGATAATTTGTTGCCAATGTTCCCAGCAATTTGAGCTGTAAACGGTAACAATAGAAAATGTTACCTTAGTAATATCAGAATATATTGTAGCTGCTGAGTTACACAGACTGGAGGATTGATTGAAACTGCTTTAGGACATGAGCACTATAATAGGTACACTACATATGAAGTGTTACAATTTATAAAGTGTTTAATCTCAAAAGGGTGGCCAGTAATTTTAGAGGTGGCACTTTTCTGTTCTCTTAAAGGAGCAACCCTTGCATTGCTCCCTTCTCTTTCTCCATAGGTGGTAAGCAAGGGTTCTCTGCAACCGAACCACATTAATTTCATCTCCAGTGACCCCATAGTTTCTTAGATAATTACAGGGAAACCACCATTTACTTCCGGTTGTTTAAATTCCCAAGCCAGTCCTAAGTATTCTGTTATCTCCATATATAATCAGTGGGGAATACCTCAGGAAACTATTGAATAGTTGCACTGTATTTCACAGTATTATACTATACACTGTTTCTTTTTTCGTGTTTTTCACATATTTCACGTAGCACTGATTTTGTGAAGAACAGCGCTGAGGAGGATCATTTTTTCAGTAACTACAATGTATCCTGATATTATTTATTGTTACAGTTTGCAGCTCACACTGATAGGAATATTGGGAACAAAGTATCCCAAACAGGAAAGTGTTGCAAAGATCTTGCACTGCCGGGAAAGTGTGCTAAAACCTGCTATAGAAATCAAATGCTCAGTATATTAAAATGTACTATGTATTATTTAAGACTATGGAAATTATTTATTTAAAAAAAAAACCACGTAGGATATTGCATGGATTGTTCCTTTTTAACAAAAACAAGCTCTCAGGCATAAATACATTTGTCTTTAAAGGATGTAACCCAAATGAGAATGTACTATTTAGCACAGCATACCTTTAATGTAATATATAAAAATAAACAACCACAACACAGGGACATTTATTTTGGAGAAAGGGGCCTGTAAAACATCGCAACACCAGCGTGTTTTCTTTCCCAGAAGGTTTTCATCACCCTCACCACAATACTTAACTGACACATTTCTGGATCTGGGCTTTATTCAGTGAATCAGCCACTAAATTACCATCTGCCTCTTGCTGCTGTCAACTGCTTATCCTCCCAAAAAAAAGGCGCAAGAGAAGAAAAAAAATACATGATCTGAACTGAACTAACCTATGTGCAGTCATAACTAAAAAAGCTGGAATAAGCTGGGAATGCCAGAATTCCCATCATTGCCGGAGGCGCCTGTAACACTTTGTGTAACAATATGCTGCTGGCCGCCAGGAGTAAGTACTCAGCATTAGTCAAAAATATTTCTGGGATAGAGTAAGTGACCTCATACCCGAATGATTTGCTTTTACTTTTTGTTCAGTAAAGGGCTACCATGAGAAATAGTCTAAGAATAAGACTAAAGCCCCTCTTTTTTTTTAAGGTAAATTAATTTGGGCTTTTAGAAATAATTTCTGTAATGCGAAAATTTGCTGTTGAGTGTGGAGTCATGGTTTTCATTAATGGTTGCAATGATCAAATGGGGCATGTCTTAATAAAAAAAAAACCTTTTAAATTATTGATCAAATGTATTTTTGAAAGTTTATCAAAGTGAGCAAAAAAAAATCTAAAAACCTACTGTAGTATATTGGGGTGTCTCCCTCATCCTTTGGAAGGATAATAGTTATTTCCCTTGCAATTAAAAAGTTTACTCACGAATCAGAGGCATCACTGATTTTTAAAAAAACATCAGAATTCAATTGTGCGGATTATATTTTCTCAGCAGACAATATTACAATTTTCTCAGCAGACAATGGTTGCAATTTTCTCAGCAGACAATATGTTATAGTCCCTGAGGTACAAGGGGATAAAGTGACATAACCTAGGTCCCTTGAAGCTGGCATTGGTCTCTCTGAAATGATATATATGTATGTATGTATATATATATATATATATATATATAAAATGTTATTGTTAATCATGCAATTCAGGCCCAGACCTTTCAACTTTCCCGGATTTTTTGTGCGTCACCCGGCCTCATGGGAGAGGGGTGTAAATTTAATTGAACCCGTGAGAGGTGACAGCCCCTGGAACTCCATTGCCACAGGTGCCCTGCTGCTTTGAATTCTGGGGGCAATTTCTCAGTGTTTGACTGCCGTCACCCTACTGCCCCGCCCCCCCATCCACCCATCATTGTTATCTGCCATCTACCATCCACTGCTCTCCCCATCTAACCTCTGCTACCCCCCATCTGCCCTCTGCTAACCCTGCATCCCCCCTTCGCTGCCCTCCACTCCTTCCCTTCATCCACCGTCTACTTCCCCTCCCTTTTTAGCTGCCCTTTCCTCACACATACAACCATACTCAGGCTCCATAGACAGGACAAGATAGGGAATTTTCTCTTTGTGCGTGTGTCATATACATAGAATTATGCATTCTGTGAATTAGTTCTGTATCTATACATCAGTGTAAGATGTGTGTATTACATTTCTGTATCTATACATTAAAGTGTAAGCTCTATGCCTATACACAATAGAGTGGAAGATCTGTATCTTTTACTGCCAGTGTATGTCAGCTCTGGGAGAGATATTGGTGCAATGCTAAGCAGAGCCCGAGGCCCAGGACTAGAGTTCCGACAGCCCTCCCCCTTTGACAGTCTTGCAAGCCCCCCCATTTCACAACTCTATATCCCCCCCTCTTCCCATGTATTCTTCTCCCCCCATTTCACACACAACCTGTCTCCCTCACTCACTCTCCCCCCCTCACCCCTCTCTCTTCCTCACTTCCTCTCATTCTCCCCCTTCATCAATTACCCCCCTTTCACTCAATACCGCACCCTTAATTCCCCCTCCACACACTCATTCCCCCCCCCCGCCCACACACATACAATCCCCCTAATAATAATTACCCCCCAAAATACATATAAAAAACCTCACCCCCCAAATACCAAATACAAAACCCCCCAACCCCCAAATACATGACAAAAAAACCACCCCCAAATACCCCCACACCAAATACATACAAACTCACCAATCCCCAAATACATACAAACTCACCAATCCCCAAATACATACAAACTCACCAATCACCAAATACATACAAACTCACCAATTCCCAAATACATACAAAACACACACTTACCTTGGGGATGGTCTCAGGCCTTGACTCTCCCACCCTATGCAGTCACATAGCAGTAATGTAAGCTGTAGCAGCAGTTTGCATAGTTAAGAAAATAAATCATGTCGCAAATACCTCTGTTTGGCAATGTTTTTCATTATAGCTTAAGCATAGAGAACAGAGGCCTAATACATTTACGTTTACTGAGGACTAATAATGAGTCGTTGCCAAAATCCAAAATGGACGTTGTTTTCCCTGAGGTGAAAGGAAATTCACAAACCTAATTCTATGCGAAAACAGCAGCCATTGTATCTCTCATTAGCACAGGCTTAACGCCATGTTAAGTTAGCACTGCCTTGTGTTAGTTAAGTAATTATCCCAGAAGAACAGAGACTTTAACCCAGCCAGGGCATTATTGGCCAGTAATGCCCTGGTCTGAGGGGATTATTACTATTATAGGCTGAATATAGGCTTATTATCATAAATAATAGAAACTTTTGTATAGTTATATAGATTTTTTTATTAAAATAAAATGGTAAATACATTAAACCACCTCTATATACGCTTACACTGCAGATATCTATATCCACACACTGCTGCCCCCTCTTTGTACACACATACACACACACACACACACAACAGCTCTACACACACACACACACTGCTGCAACCCACAGACTATGCTGCTGCCACACACATACAACACAACAGCACACCACACACACTGCTGCTGCTACACCCATAAACACTGCTGCTGGTACCCACACATACACACACACGCACACACGCACACACACACACACACACACACACTGGAGCGCTATATACACACACACACACACACCACAGCACCTCTACACACAACACAGCAGCTCTACACACAACACAGCAGCTCTACACACACATACAACACAACAGCACAGAACACACGCACGCTGCTGTTGCTACACCCATAAACACTGATGCTGACACACACAAACTGCAGCCACAAACAAACTGCAGACAGCCACTTACTTACATTACAGACTCCCCCCACCCCCAATTCAACTGAATCTGCTCAGTCACTCACAG
This sequence comes from Ascaphus truei, assembly GCF_040206685.1. Lineage (NCBI taxonomy): Eukaryota > Metazoa > Chordata > Amphibia > Anura > Ascaphidae > Ascaphus > Ascaphus truei. The sequence goes on from NC_134483.1 coordinate 444,246,496, forward strand.
TCAGCTCTTTTTCACGAGGGTGGGGAGGAGTCAACCCGTGGCTGATACTGTACTTCCTGACCAATCCCCTGCCCTGTCTCAGAGCTGTTCCTGTCTTCTGACCAATCCTCTGCCCTGTCTCAGAGCTGTTCTGAAAGCTGATTTGCTGGAAGTAAACACATTGAAAATATACACAATGCAAGCTGCAAAAATTCCGGGCATTACTGATTGGATAATGCCCAGAATTTTAACCAATCAGAGAGCAGGGATTTCAATAATGCCTGGAATTTTGCTGCTTTAGCTTATAACTTCAATTATAGGCTAAAGCAGTAAAATTCAGGGCATTATTGAAAACCCTGCTCTCTGATTGGTCAAAATTCTGGGCTTTATCCAATCAGTAATGCCCGGAATTTTAGCAGCTTGTAAAGTGCAGTTTTCAATGTGTTTATTTCCAGCCAATCAGCTTTCAGAACAGCTGAGACAGGGCAGGGGATTGGTTTGCATGAAGTTAAAGCTCTGAGACAGGGCAGGGGATTGGTCAGGACGTATCAGCCACGGGTTGACTCCTCCCACTCCCGAGCTGACAGATTTTCGGAGCAGATTCAGTTGATTTTAGGGGGAGGTGGAGGGAGGGGAGTCTGCAACGAATTAAGCGGCTGTCTGCAGTTTCTTTGTGGCTGCAGTTTGTGTGTGAGTGTGCTGTGCTGTTGTGTTGTATATCTGTGTAGAGGTGCTGTGTGTGTGCGTCAGTGTCAGCAGCAGTGTTTATAGGTGTAGCGTGTGTGTGTAGAGGTGCTGTGTATAGAGGTGTAGTGTTGTGTGTGTGTGTGTTTATGTTGTGTGTGTAGAGGTGCTGTGTTGTGTATAGAGGTGGTGTGTGTGTAGAGGTGCTGTGTTGTGTGTAGCGCTGGCGGGGGGGAGAGTGCAAAGTTTAGTAAGTGGCTGCATTTTTTATTGTGGCTGCAGTGTGTGTGTGTGTGTGTGTGTTGTGTTGTGTTGTGTTGTGCTGTTGTATGTGTAGCATAGTTGTATGTGTAGCAGCAGTTTGTTTGTGTGTAGAGCTGATGTGTGTGTGTGTGTGTGTGTGTGTGTATAGAGCTACTGTGTGTGTATATAGAGCTCGTGTGTGTGTGTGTGTGTGTGTGTGTGTGTGTGTGTGTGTGTGTGTGTGTGTCAGTGTCAGCAGCAGTGTTTATGGGTGTAGCATGTGTGTGTAGCAGCAGTTTGTGTGTGTGTGTGTGTGTGTGTGTAGAGGGGCTGTGTATAGAAGTGCAGTGTTGTTTGTGTGTGTAGAGGTGCTGTGTTGTGTATAGAGGTGTGTGTGTATGTTGTGTGTGTAGAGGTGCTGTGTTGTGTATAGAGGTGCAGTGTTGTGTGTGTGGTGTGTGTGTGTAGAGGTGCTGTGTTGTGAATAGAGGTGCAGTGTTGTGTGTGTGGGGTGTGTGTAGAGGTGCTGTGTTGTGTATAGAGGTGCAGTGGGGTGTGTGTGTAGAGGTGCTGTGTTGTGTGTAGAGGTGGGGGGGGGGAGAGTGCAATGTTTAGTAAGTGGCTGCATTTTTTATTGTGGCTGCAGTGTGTCTGTGTGTGTGTTGTGCTGTTGTATGTGTAGCCGCAGTTTGTGTGTGTGTAGAGCTGATGTGTGTGTGTATAGAGCTACTGTGTGTGTGTGTGTGTGTGTATATAGAGCTCCAGTGTGTGTGTGTGTGTGTGTGTGTGTGTGTGTGTGTGTGTGTGTGTGTGTGTGTGTGTGTGTGTGTGTGTGTGTGTGTGTGTGTGTGTGTGTGTGTGTGTGTGTGTCAGCAGCAGTGTTTATGGGTGTAGAATGTGTGTGTAGAGCTGCTGTGTTGTGTGTGTGTGTGTGTAGAGGTGCTGTGTGTGTAGAGGTGCTGTGTGTGTAGAGGTGCTGTGTTGTGAGTGTAGAGGAGGTGCTGTGTTGTGTGTGTGGTGTGCTTGTGTTGTGTGTGGTGTGCTGTTTTGTGTGTGTGTAGCAGCAGTTTGTGAGTGTTGAGCTGCTGTGTGTGTGTGTGTGTGTGTGTGTGTGTGTGTGTGTGTGTCAGCAGCAGTGTTTATGGGTGTAGAATGTGTGTGTAGAGCTGCTGTGTTGTGTGTGTGTGTGTAGAGGTGCTGTGTGTGTAGAGGTGCTGTGTGTGTAGAGGTGCTGTGTGTGTAGAGGTGCTGTGTTGTGAGTGTAGAGGAGGTGCTGTGTTGTGTGTGTGGTGTGCTTGTGTTGTGTGTGGTGTGCTGTTTTGTGTGTGTGTAGCAGCAGTTTGTGAGTGTTGAGCTGCTGTGTGTGTGTGTGTGTGTGTGTGTGTGTGTGTGTGTGTGTGTGTGTGTGTGTGTGTGTGTGTGTGTGTGTGCACACAGAGGGGGCGGCAGTGTGTGGATATAGATAGCTGCAGTGTAAGCGTATATAGAGGTGGTTTCATGCATTTACCATTTTATTTTACTAAAAAAATCTATTTAACTATACAAAAGTGTCTATTATTTATGAAAAAAGTCTACATTTAGCCTTTAATAGTAATAATCCCCGAAGAACAGGGCATTACTGGCCAATAATGCCCTGTTCTTCGGTTATTATTACTTAAATAACATGACTTGCGTTAAGCCTGTTTTACCTAAATGTGGCGTTACTGTACTCCCTGAAAATAGAAGTTTGGAGAGAAATGAGAGAGGAGACGGTCCTATTTTACTAGAGTCCCAAGATGCTTATATACCTACCCAAACACACCTTTATACAACACGGGGAGAACACGTTGACCTGTGCAAAAAAAGTAGCACACCACTCTGTGGATAAGTGATGTTAACGTAGGGTGACCATTTTCTCCCAGTGAAAAAACGGGACAACTATCTCGCATACGCGAAGGGCCCGCACCGACAGCGCATGCGCGAACGACCCACACCAATCGTGCATGCACCAGATCGGCTCTTGTCGGCAGCACATTCACGATCGGTGTGGGCAAACAAAAAAAGGGAAGTTTTGCCACTTTTTTAAAAGTTTAAAGTCGTCGGAAAACAATCCCAAAAACCGGGACAATCCCGGGAAAACCGAGACATCTCGTCACCCTATGTTTCCGGATAATAACAGCACGTAACACTGCGTTAGTGAGCTTTGATGATACTTAACAAGGCTGTAACATAGGTTAACGCCTTGTTGAGTCAATAACAGAGCGCTGTGGGTCTGTGCCAGAGAAGGAATCCTTGTATGATATATTCACTCTTATTGATCTGCGACTGAAGAGCCGGGACAGAAACAAGATCATGTACTTCAGAAGAGAAGGATCATTTGTTTCCTCTCCCTGGAAGATGGAAAAGGTTAAGCAGGGCAAAGTGAAAAATGAACAACATCTTGCATGTCAAAATACACATAGACAGGAATGACAAACAATAATATACAGATTATATTTTGGGGACTGCTGTCATGGAGACATAACCAATGCAGTAATGAAAACTACTGTAAACACAGCGATTCTAAAAAAGACTGATTATGGGATAAAACATCTTAAAGGGGCAGTCCAAGGGGCTAAAAAAAATGTCATCTTTTAGTTTTGTTTTAATATATGCAGCCTTTGATTACCTTTATTAAAAACGAATTACCTAAGCTGCCGATCGATTCACTTTCCTATGATCAATAAGCAAAATCCTGCTTCCCTGGGTTCACTAAATGGTTTTCGTTCAGTTTCAAAACAATCCTTCAGTCAGTGTAACTCAGCAGCTACAATGTATTCTGATATTACTAAGATAATATTATCTATTGTTACAGTTTACAGCTCAGCCTGTGTAAAGTGAGGACATTCTTGTTGTTATTGTGGATTAGTTAAATCTAAGGCAGGGCAGGCCAACTCAAGACCTCGAGAGCTACCAAACAGGTCAGGTTTTCAGGATATCCCTGCTTCAGCTCAGGTACTGCAAAGACTAAGCAACTGATTGAGCCACCTGTGCTGAAGCAGGCATATCCTGAAAACCTGACCTGTTGGTAGCTCTCGAAAACTGGAGTTGACAACTCCTTATCTAATGTATGTATGGTGGTAGGTGGAGATTGCAGGATAAATTAACTCATGGTGTGCTGGAAGATCCGCAGCCATCTTCAGGGATGGTAGCTATGTGACTGCTTGGGGTTGTGGCCAGGTCGAGGTCACCACTCCAGCAGTCACCTACTAAGGGTTTTTTCCCTGATGAGAATGAAATCAATGACATAAGTAAATAGATACTGTAGGCTAAGGATGTGCTAGCGTTTGGGTAGATATATGTTAACAGAATTGTAATTTGTACAATATTCCATCCGTTTAAATGTCAAGTCGAATTTTTCAAGCCATTCAGTGCCAGAGTGAGGTTAAAGCATCACTAAGTGCTGCATTGCATTTGAAATGATTATTATTATTTTAATGACCAGGGTGAACCAGTGGGTCTCGAGAGCTGAACTGTGTTAATTTGAGCTGCGGGGACCTCCTTCTTCCAGAAATACTTCCCTTCTTTAGTGATGCCGGTCTCCCTGTGCAGTTTAAATGTCCTGGTCACGCTGGCCAATAGGAAGCTGCAAAGGATGACAACACAGCTTCCTATTGGCCCACATGACACGGGACATTTAAAGGCAATATTATGTTAGACGCACCGTTTCCCTGACTGCAGAGACACTGGCACTGCTATGGATGGAAGTATCTCTGGAAGCAGGGGGTCCCCGGAGCGGAAACTAACACAGGTCAACTCCGGAAACCCAATGCTTCAATCCTATAATTAAAAATTAAAAATGTCAAAAGCAATGGAGCACGCCGACACCACGAGCAGCCTGGAACCACGCTGCTTACCTATCAGCGCTACAGGCAGACCACACAATTCATCGTGAGTATTGACCAGCTGATTTGTTACATCGTAGGACACAGGGTGCAGGTGAGGCCAACGGATGCCGGACATATTGACTTACCTTTAGGCATTTTCTTGGAGGTGCCTTTCTGTAGTTCTACCGGTGATATATGCTTCCTAGCCCCCCACCCTGATTTAGTCCAGAGACGTATGAAGTTCCTACAGCTTTTATAGCAACATTTTATGAAGATGTGGTGTCTTTCACCTTGTTCTATGGACTAATATTTACAACCTTGGTAGTAGCCTCAGGTATTTTATTTTTATTTATTTATAAAATACTTTACCAGGAAGTAATACATTGAGAGTTACCTCTCGTTTTCAAGTATGTCCTGGGCACAGAGTAAAACAAATAATACATGGTTACAAGTACAGTTACATAAATGAACAAGGTATACATTATATACAAGACATTGCGTGCACAGTTAAAGAAAATATATATTATGAGCGTATGAAACAGTTACAGACCAGATTAAAGTGTGAGACAGCCTTAGATCTGAAAGAACTTAAGCTGGTGGTGGATATGAGAGTCTCTGGTAGGTTGTTCCAGTTTTGGGGTGCACGGAAGGAGAAGGAGGAACGTCCGGATACTTTGTTGAGCCTTGGGACCATGAATAGTCTTTTGGAGTCTGATATCAGGTGATAGGTGCTGCATGTGGTAGGGGTGAGGAGCTTGTTCAGGTAACTGGGTATATTGCCCAGAAAGTATTTCAGGGTGAGACAGGAAAGGTGAACTTTGCGGGGTCATTCCCCATTTTTTCCATTGTCAAAAGCAATGCAGCCTGTTCTTCTGCTTTAATAGAAGACATTGAAACTCATAAGAAACAGAGAAAAGAGACACAAATCGAAACTTGAGGAAGTGCATTTGACTACACCATATAAATGACAACGATTATTGATGTATGGCAAGCAAGTTAATAAGTAGTTAATGCTCGACTGGTATTTAGGCCCAAACTCACTAAGTGGTGCTACACCATAAGACACTTTCAAGTGGATGGGCCGTGTGTTGTTTTCCGACTTCGGCAGGGGTCTTAGGGGGCTATGCACTAAGCTCCGAGCTTTCGTGCCGGCCTGAAAAAAATTAGCACGTCCGATAAAAAATGAAACCGGCGGCGCGATTCACTAAGGCCCTCAGCCCATTTTTTATCGGACGTGCCCAAAATTGGCTTATCGTGCGTGCAATGTATTTCCCCCCTGCTATCGCACATAAAGTTCCTGTACGCTAGCTGATTAAAAAAAAGCTGCTTGTAACATTTGCATGGAGATTTGCCATCTCCATGCAAGGCTGGTACAGGCGATCGTACAATAAATAAATACATTTTAATTATAGTGTACACTGGCGACACACTTTATTCGAGCTCGGCTAGTCCCACGAATTCGGGTATACCCGGGTGTATTGAGGTTTGTGACTGTTTTCTGCCCGAGTGCATTGAGTTATTTTTCGGCAGGGATTGAAGCATTTTATTCCCGCTGGCTGCAATACTGCACAGTACATATATATATACTGCATTACAATTCATGAATTTATGCCATCTGGTAGACACGCGAAGCATTGCAGCCTATTAAATCCTAATCATTATCATTTAACAGATCAGCCGCCCATCAGCCAGGCATGAACCCAGGCTGGGAAGGCAAATGCAACGGGGCTTGCCAGAGGTGAGGAGCGGCGCATTCCAGGTATCTGCCAGGTACATACCGGGTATTTGCTCGAATAAAGTGTGTCGGTGCAGTACATGAGCAGGGGGTCTCCCGAGCTGAACCGCATTGGTTTCAGGTCCGAGGACCCCCTACTTCAGGAGATACAGGCCCCGTTATGGGGTGCCGGTATCCCCTGCAGAATTTCAATGTCCCGGTCATGTAACGCGGACGCTTGAAAGTGCAGGGGATACCGGCACCCCATAACGGGGCCGGAATCTCCTGAAGTAGGGGGTCCTCGGACCTGAAACCAACGCGGGTCAGCTCCGGAGACCCCCTGCACATCTACACTATAATTAAAATGTATATTTAAAAAAGAATTAACAAACATCAATACACGACCCTCCTGCCGCCCTCCTCCCTAACACATACAGTACAATAATGTGCAAAATAACTATTATCCAGATATGGATAATAGATTATTTGCCCATTATTAAACACTGCATTAGCATACCTAAATAAAGTCAATATAAACAGCAGCCAGCTAATCCAATGAATAGAAGCAGTAACAACATCAACAATTATTTAATTAAACCATTAACCAATGAAACCAATTAATTCCTAAACCAAATCAAAATGAATAGTAACACTAACCAATCAAACCAATCAATTACAACAACATTTATTAATGTAAACATTAAAAGACAAATAAATACATTCAAACAATCTCTGAAAGAACCATAAAACGCATTAGCCAACATAATACAACATTAACTACAAACGAACACCAATCGCAAACATTTTATTACATTAAGCAGGAAAAATACAAACAATTACATCCACATAAGAAACTGACATTAAAAAAACCAACAGCAATACCAAGCCAGAAATGTCCCCCAAATATTGTAATAATAATAATGTATTAATCTGTACCCTAAAGTGGTACAGATTAATATATTATCAGTCAATGTGCCTCCCCCAAAAAATCAACAATCACATCCAATGAAAAAACCTGTAAAAAAAAAACATTTACAAACATTCAATATATTACTTACCATTAGAAGCGGTGGCCCTCCGACTCCCGGGGTAACAGGAAGCTCACGTACCTTGAAGGCCTCCAACAGCATCCGATGCCATCTGCCATGAAGATCCAGATCAGGTACCCAAATCTTCTTTTTTCTTTCTTTAATCACCTTCTTCTATCTTCATCTGTCACCATTTCTTGATCTTCTTTATCTTCTTTCTTCATCTGTCAATCCAAAATACCCCATGTTAAATCCCAGCCGATGCTGTCTCGTTGGCTTCTTGGGCTCAAATGAGGCGTCACGGCCTTAAATATGGCTTGTGATGTCACATTTAGCCTCAAAATGGTTAACAGCCACCTCATTGGCTGTTCAAACCATGTTCCGACTTTTTTTTTGACATGACGTCACTTAAAGGGTATGATGCCAGCCAATCAGAATGGCTGTGCTTCATTTGCCTTTAAGATGACGTCACGAAATCCAAGATGGCCGGCGTCACATGGTATTTCGGCCAGAGTGTGGAATTGGTTCCCAAAATCTGATTGGCTGAAATACCATGTGACGCCGGCTTCGTGACGTCATCTTAAAGGCAAATGAAGCACAGCCATTCTGATTGGCTGGCATCATTCCCTTTAAGTGATGTCATGTCAAAAAAAAAAATTAAAGTCGGAACATGGTTTGAACAGCCAATCAGGTGGCTGTTAACCCTTTTGAGGCTAAATGTGACGTCACAAGCCATATTTAAGGCCGTGACACCTCATTTGAGCCCAAGAAGCCGACGAGACAGCATCGGCTGGGATTTAACATGGGGTATTTTGGATTGACAGATGAAGAAAGAAGATAAAGAAGATCAAGAAATGGTGACCGATGAAGATAGAAGAAGGTGATTAAAGAAAGAAAAAAGAAGATTTGGGTACCTGATCTGGATCTTCATGGCGGATGGCATCGGATGCTGTTGGAGGCCTTCAAGGTACGTGAGCTTTCTGTTACCCCGGAAGTCGAAGGGCCACCGCTTCTAATGGTAAGTAATATATTCAATGTTTGAAAATGTCTTTTTTTACAGGTTTTTTCATTGGATGTGATTGTTGATTTTTTGGGGGAGGCACATTGACTGATAATATATTAATCTGTACCACTTTAGGGTACAGATTAATACATTATTATTACAATATTTGGGGGGCATTTCTGGCTTGGTATTGCTGTTGGTTTTTTTAATGTCAGTTTCTTATGTGGATGTAATTGTTTGTATTTTTCCTGCTTAATGTAATAAAATGTTTGCGATTGGTGTTCGTTTGTAGTTAATGTTGTATTATGTTGGCTAATGCGTTTTATGGTTCTTTCAGAGATTGTTTGAATGTATTTATTTGTCTTTTAATGTTTACATTAATAAATGTTGTTGTAATTAATTGGTTTGATTGGTTAGTGTTACTATTCATTTTGAGTTGGTTTAGGAATTAATTGGTTTCATTGGTTAATGGTTTAATTAAATAATTGTTGATATTGTTACTGCTTCTATTCATTGGATTAGCTGGCTGCTGTTTATATTGACTTTATTTAGGTATGCTAATGCAGTGTTTAATAATGGGCAAATAATCTATTATCCATATCTGGATAATAGTTATTTTGGACATTATTGTACTGTATGTGTTAGGGGGCTGTATTTAGTTAGAAATATTGTTTAGTATTTTTGTTGGCACAACATTGGTACCGCAGGCCCGGGGGTACCCCGGGACTCCCGCGGGGACCCTGGGACGGCCGCGGGGTCAGCCAGGGACACCCGCGCGACCCCCGGCCTCCTGCGGGGTCAGTCGGGGACACCCGCCGGCCTGGTGTATTGGTTTTGCGCCTGCAAAAAGGTAAACAAAGAATTTTTTCTAAGTCCTGCTTTTTTATCACCAGCCTTTAGCTGGTGAGCTTTATTCAGCGCAACTTTCACGTACGATCACGATCAGTTTCGTTGCTTAGTGAATCCCGCAGAAGGGCAGAATTCAGCGCAAACAGCCGATCGTACGATCAAAGTTGGCCTTTGAAAAAATTTCAAGAAAAAGCCCGTTTTAGAGCGCAAAGTGCCTGTTTGTGCGGCTTAGTGCATAGCGCTCGACGGAACTTCACGTTCTAAAAGCACTTTGCGCTGTTAAAACGACTTATCACTGCTTAGTGCATAGCCCCCCTATTGAGTAGCACTGCTGAATAAATATGGCCCTCAATGAGTAGATTTGCTGACCAGTAACACTTGTCTCACTTTGAAATCTTTAGCAGTCTTTAAGAGGCTAAGACATTTAACATGCTGGGATCCCATTGCAGCAGAGCCAAGCTCCTGGGATACTCAGATTAGTATTTAATAATGAATAGTTGGCATGTTAATTCATGTCATATTAAATGTGTTGACCAACCGAGGTTGAAAGCTGAATCGATAAGTAGAACAAAAAGGTTCTTCCTCAAACATATAAATCATATAACTATGATAATACATTAATACTTTACTAGTATACAAACAGCACTGTTACATTTTCATGTAAGTACTGTCTGTATTATTAAGTGGTGCAGTTTGCTAATATTTACAATGTCCTATTATTGTATCTAATCGTACTGGAACAAACAGTGCAATGAGCCTTGCTGGGATGTTTATCTGAGATTGTTCATCCAGGAAATGTATATTAATCTTTCCTTATTTTCCACTATACAGAAGGTTCATTTTAACTTAATCTCTTTGCTACAGGGTCAGCAATGTATTTAGTGTGATGGAATAGGACTATTTTGTTGCTAGGAGAGCTGCTGATGACAGTGGTTGCTAAAGATATACTTTGGTTTCTGCATACAGCATATATAAGAGAAATATTACATTAAATGTAGTTAATAATTTGACTTTACGTTACATGTTCAAATGCACTTACAGCTGCAGCAAACATTATGTTGCCCCTGTTATCGAACGTCTTACAGCTGGCGCGACTATTAATGTGTTATCTTGCAAACAAATGCAGCGGTAATGCACCAAATCTTTCGCTTGTTAGCACGCGACAACGAATGCAATAACGCCTGCTACATGCGCAACACCTTCCCTGCGGCAAAGCGTGCTGTCCCCTCTGGAAAGGAATGGGTTAAGAGAATGGAGGAATGCTGTGAAAAGACCCACGTGCTTTCAGATGATCGGTGTTAATGCAGATGCATCCTGTACATTGGCTGTGTGAGTCTCCCTTAGGACAGGGGTGCTCAACTCCAGTCCTCAAGACACCCCAACAGGTCACATTTTCCAGATATCCCTGCTTCTCTTGCAGTTGAAGACGAGGGGAAAATGTTGCAGAAGGGAAGACTAATACCCTTTTATAAAACGAAAGGAAGTGTGCAAACGTTCATTTTCACACGTGTAGAAAACTAACCCCACATGGTCATTATTTCAGATGAATTAGAGAGATAGAAAGAACAGGTTTGTGTTGTTTCATTATTCTCAGTTCTTCTGCAGCAGACAACATCTTCTTAGCGTTTGCTTCAATTATTACCTATGGGTGCATGTGTTTGAGAAAAGAGCCGCTGGCTCCTCAGGAAAGGTTCTAAGCATATTTGTACGTTTTGGGACCTTATTATACATTACTTACTCTGAGGAACTTCTATGCTCGCACCTACCATATGAAATTTTCCCTTGGAGTAAATTGCCTTGTTGTTGACGGAAGTGCACTCCCGGAAGTGACGTCACTGCTGGCAGAAGAGGCCGTCGGCAGAGGCCTCATGTGCACGGTGCACATGTGCAGAGGCCTCCCACGCAATGGAGCGCATCCGTAGAGACCTCCCGCGCATGGCGGGCATGCGTAGAGGCCTTCAAGCATGCATGAGCAGAGTCCTCCCAAGCTCAGCGCGCATGCACAGAGTTCTTCGGCGTGCATGGCGCAAATGCACAGAGGCTTACGGCGCACATGCGCAGAGGAATCCACAGCAGCAGCATAGGGTGACACACACACACAGAGACACACACAGAGACACACACACACAAGGAATTCACAGTTACTATAAATATAGAAGTGCAAATAGCTAAAACAAGTGGTGTGTGCCGAGCACGCGCATTCTATGTCACACTTCTTTGCGTTTTGTCACTGAAATTGTGTTTTGATTTTTCATTGAAAACATCAACATTACAAATACAATTTCTGTGACAAAACAGTGACAAAAGACAAAGATGTTTCACTTAAAATGCGTGTGCTCGCCACATACACCCTTTGTTTATGAGGTACAGTAGATAGCTGCTAAATGGTGCAATTATGCACAAAAAGAACAGAATTTTCAGGTGGAGGACAGGGCTGCAGGTTTTCTGGAGGGTTTGAATAGTCAGAATACTGTATAATAAATGCACATTATCTTTGGTAATACATTTGCATATACTTAGACTATTGTGCACTATTTCTATTATACAGTATAAACGAGTGTAGAATGTGTCTGATAATATCTATTTATCATAGATTCAGGTGTGTGTCCTAAATACAAATAGAGGCTTTGATGCTATTGTGATTGTAAGTGTTTTATTCATTTCATATTAAAATGATGTTAAACATACTTTTTTTTCTTGTGCTGCCATTGCCAATATACTATTTATACTATTGCCTTTTACATTGTCTTTTTTTTCATTACAATTTAGATTGATCAATTTCATATTTTGTTATGACTTAAATAAAAAAAATGAAGTTGTTCTCTGGTGGATTCCTTTGCCTGTTGAACACTAATTAATGTTCCACGCTGTTCTTAGTAGGTTCAAGTTACATTCTGCCAAGCCAGATAATTATTTTTGTTATTAACCTTATTTAAACAGGTGGTTGGTGTGGCCCAAGCAATCAATAAGAAATCAGGGAGCAATGGAACATTTACAGAGCAAGATGAAAAGGTAAAATGTATCATGTCAATAATTATATTTCTATGTGTATGCTCCCAACACAAAAAACATCTGGCGATGCTCAAAATGTATTTATTTTTGTCACTGAATCAGATATGATTAGGTTGGATTAGTTTCACAAAAAATATATTTTTTTTTTCGGGTCAAGTTTCTTACATATTTTGCCGTAGCAAAAGCAAAAGTTAATCTAAATTGACAAGTGGAGTAAACGCCATGGTCCTTGGCGAGCCTTATTTCCTGTTTCTTGACATTTATTTACTTTAACTGTTGAAGAAGAAAAAAAAGTGAAACCCTATCATTTTATTGATTTATTGGTTAGTATTTCCATTGGACAGATAACATACAGTATTTGGAGATATTTATATAAATGAGCCAAAATTGCTAAATATGGCATCATCTTAATATCTTAACAAGTAGATATATTTCAAGGAGAGAACACACTTGACTAATGCAGTGCAAGACAGAGGGGCTTTCATTGAACTAGAACAATTGGAAAACCAAAAGTTGTCTTTCTTTCATAATTCTGATGCATAATGAGCACCTGCAGTCACTATACAATGGTAACTTATTCATAGGCAAAGAGCGCCAACACATGTTCATCACGCTCGTTTTAACCCCTATGCTGTAGAAAGAGGGTTTTTTTTTTTTTTTTTAGTTTTCTCCTGGCTGCAAAATCAAGGCAAAAACTGAAGAAGAATGGAATTGTTTTCTTAATACATTACCGACTATGAACTAAATACATCAACTGGCAATAATGAACAATTGCCATATTATCGGGCAAATTATTATAATTTTTTATGGTGCCAGTCATTCATGTACTACTACTAAAAAGACTGCATGTTACAGCTTTTATTAATGGTTTTAGACCATTTGTCATGGAAAATCTGGGGGTCCTCGAAGTAACGCTGTGAGATTTCTGCAGTCAGACTAATGTCCCATCGGATTAACACAGCAGGGGTCCCTGCATTTGAATGGGATGCACGTTGTGTGAATCTTACCGGTGCTGGGAGTCCCATCCAATCACAGGGACGCCCGCTGTGTTAATCCGATAGGCCCTTTCAGCCAGCTCTGGACTATCTCACGAGTTACTGCAAGATAGCCACAGATTTTCCCAGGCAAGTGGTCTAATACCAGCAGCTACATCTGTATAAAAATATCGGGACCGGCATCAAGATGACTAAATACCGCAAATGTAGTCATGTTGGCCGTGACCAAATAGCCACCGGCGCTCTGCTACCAGTCACCTTGCCGCCTTCCACCATTTTCAAATGTCTTCGAAGGATGTCTCCAGCCACAGGGCACATCTACCCAGCTGCTGCTGCGAAAGCATTTGTGAGCGCGCCCATGCGCCCACGCACCCAGCCAGGACACATTTTTAAAAATACCGACTGGGGAGATACTCTGAGGACATTGAAAAATGGCAGATAGCGGCACCCTGCGGTTGGAGAGATCCTCAGAGGACATTTAAAAATGGTGGATTGCAGAATGCGGCGAGGTGACTGGTGGCGAGGTGACTGCAGGTGAGTAGTCCTGGGGGTGGAACGCCGATGAAGATTTGGTCATGGCTAAACGCTAAGTTACTAACTGCCAAGGCAAACATGGAGTAAACCCCTACCACCACCCTGGGGGTCTCACCACCCTCCCCAACTACACCCAACATCCACTCCTTCTCAACAAACATAACCCCCCCCCGCCCAATTCCCCTGTCTTGACTAATGACCAATATCCTATTAGCCAAATGTGGCTAAAAAGGTTTTTGCCCACAAAAAAATACAAACATACACAAATATTAAATAAAAAATACATTACAATAGCAAAAGTACATTACATAAAAAGAATTAAAAGCATTTTAAACGTAAACCCATTGATTGCCACTGTGGCTACCTAGGCCCTCTCAATAGGAACCTAGATAGCCACATTGGCGGTAAATGGCAAGCTGTAAGAAAATTGGATAACTTACTCCACCCTGGATGAAGGCCATTATCTTCAGGGCTGTAGCCCCCTGGAACCAATCCCAAAAAGAGTAGATGCAAACTATAAAAAAAACTCATAGACAGACAAAAATCCAAATAATAATAATAATCCAAGGTCTCATGACTTATTTGTAATCCAAGGCCATCATGGCCTGAAAGCTGGGATCCTCAATGTGAGCCGAAGCCATTGATCCTCTGTTGCTTGAGGAATCTTCATATCTGAGTATTCCTTCTTTCCTTTCTTCTTCACAGCGACCTTCTTCTTTATTCTTCATCCACCAGATGTGGCCCAGATTTTGCCAACGAACCTCCCCCTTTGGTTGGCAAAATCTGTGATGTCATTTTAAAGGTCAAGACATTTAAAATGACATCACAGATTTTGCCAACCAAAGGGGGAGGTTCGTTGGCAAAATCTGTGATGTTACATAGTTACATACAGGCATACCCCGCATTAACGTACACAATGGGACCAGAGCATGTATGTAAAGTGAAAATGTACTTAAAGTGAAACACTCCCTTTTTTCCACTTATCGATGCACGTATTGTACTGCAATCGTCATATACGTGCATAACTGATGTAAATAACACATGTGTAACAGGCTCTAGAATCTCCCCGTTTGTGCATAGCTTCGGTGCAGGTAGGGAGTTCAACTTTGCTGTTCAGGACGTGATGACATGCGCATGCGTGAGCTGCCGTTTGACTATTGGGCGATATGTACTTACTCGCGAGTGTACTTAAAGTGAGTGTCCTTAAAGCGAGGTATGCCTGTAGTTACATAGTAGATGAGGTTGAAAAAAGACGTACTGTAGGTCCATCAAGTTCAACCTATGCTAAATGTAGACAACAGATACTTTATCCTATATCTATACTTATTGATCCAGAGGAAGACAAACAAAAAACCCCAGAGTCACATCATCCAATGATATCTCATAAGGGGAAAAATTAATTCCTTCCTGACTCCAAGAATTGGCAATCGGATTAATCCCTGGATCAACATCCTTCCCATGTATACTTATTTGGTATATCCCTGTATACCTTTCCTATCTTAAAAGATGTCCAACCTTTTTTTGAACAAATCTATTGTATCTGCCATCACAGTCTCCATGTCATCATAAAGGGAGGGAATCTCATTGGTTGATATACCATCTGACCCCATTACACATCTTTTGCTAAGGCCCAGGCCCCTATAAAATGCCTGGGCCCTCGCAGAAGATTGGAAGTCTTCAATGATGCCACATCCGGTGGCTGAAGAAGAAAGAAGACGGCTGTGAAGAAGGAGGAAGAAAAATAAATACTCACTGGTGAAGATTCTTCAAGCAACAGAGGATCGAGGGCTTTAGGTCAAATTTAGGATCCCATGTTGTAGGCCATGAATGGCCTTGGATTACAAATAGGCCATTTGGCCTTCGATTCATTTTAATGGTTTTTTTTAATTTAGATTTTGAGGCCATTGGACTATTTTTGCCTTTTTTTATGATTGGCCATTGGGCCCCTTTTGGGATTCATTCCAAGTGTCTACAGCCCTTAAGATCATGAGGACCTCTATCCGGGATGAGGGGAGTAACCACATTTTCTTACAGATTTACATTGATTGTCCATGTGGTTATGCAGGCTCTCATTGAGAGGGCCTAGGTAGCCACAGTGACATCAAATGGGTTTATGTAAACAATGTATTTTTAATTAATATTTTTACTAAGTATTTGTAATTGTAATGTTTTTCTTTTTTAATTAATGTAAGAATGTTTTTTTTATTGGCAAAAAATCCTCCTAGCCAGATTTGTCTAAGAGGGGTTTGTTGGGGGGAATGGGTGTAGGGTAGTTGCCCCGGGGAGGGTGGTGGTAGGGGTTAACCCCTTGTCTTGCTTAACTAGCCACTTAGGTAGCCAAGAGAGTTTTAGTAATAGTGTAGTTTAGTGTAGTTTTAATAATGTTAACCCCTTTGATGCCTGTAGTATACCTTTTGTAGGCACTGGCATCAAAGGGGTTAATGTAATTTCTACCACGGGGGTTCTGTAATAATTGTTATTACAGAACCCTATGTTAGAAATATCAACCATGCAATTGCGATGCAGTAATTAATGCATTCATTACCGCATCGAGACTAGCAGCGGCGGATTTCCAGGTCCACCGCCCCATGTCACTTACCGGGTGCCAACCCCTACGTGCTGCTGCCAGCTGTCTTCTTTGAAATTTCAGCGTCAACTGCCATGGCAACGCAATGTCATGACATCATTTGACACCGCATTGCCAAGGCAACGAGATGCTGTGTGACATCACAGCATCATTTGATACTACAGAAAGAAGGTGGAGGTGACGGCAGGTAAGGAACTTCCCATCAGGCCCGATAGGCCAGAGAGCGTGGCTGCCCCCCCAAATTTTGCCGTCCTCGGCCCAGGCCTAATGGGAAATGCGCCACTGATGACTAGCGTTAAAATATCGCACATGGTAAATTATTATCGCAATCTTGATTACTTTGGTCATCATCATCATCATTTTTTTTTTTTCTTACCAGTGCATTATTAACTTTGTTTTAACAGAGTTTGAGGTATTTGGCCTGTTTATCAAGAGATCTATGTACAGTATCAAGGCAAAGATGGAGCAGTTGTGGGGAAACAAAACCTGCACTGTGTGTAATCAAAGGAATAAAAAGACCTTGAAATAAATACAGCTCAACCCCATTATAGCAAGATCTGCTACAACGCAGATCCGCTTATAACACGGTCTGAGCGTGGCTCTCGTTTTCCCCCCTTAGCACAAAACAAACAGCAGTGGTTGCCTCTCCTACCTGGGATTGTGCTGCCGGTGGTGCGCGGGCGCCCCTCCTCCTTCCTCTGCTCCGGCGTCCCCCTCTGCACCAGTGAGGGAGAGCGCCGAGCTGAGAGGAGGAAATCGCATCGGGTGAACCCCGAGCACTGCGTTATAATGGGGTTCAGCTGTAGTATTTTTTTTCTTGAAAACATCTGGAGCAGGCTTAGCCCCAGAACAGCACCACTTCTAGTACATTGACGCCAAAGTCGCCCTTATGCATTACTTTAGCTTGGTATGGTACGTAAAAGGTGAACAAAAATGTGTTTTGAGACACTGACCGATGTTATGCTTGCGTTTGCGATAGATGGTAGAAAAAGTTTCCTAACGTACACGTTATTCATGAAAAGTCAGACAAGTTTACGCCGCATCAGAATGAGCGAAAAAATTTTTAGTGCAAGAACAGGATAAAAAAAAGTGACGCAGTGTTTTAGACAGTTTATTATACAGTAGTCCATGGGACATATGTATCAAGACAAAAATGAAGGCATTCTGGAGCCAAAAATATGCAACATTTGTATCAAAGCCACAAAATCCATTGAGGTGAACAGGATCTTTTTCTTTGATACATTTGGTACTATTGTTTTGCCCCAAAATGACTCCACTTTTTCCTTGATACAGACTACACAGTATGCCCGTGTGTGTCATGCAACTCTAAGGCCTCGGCCAGGCTCCCTGCTTGCTCGCTGAGGCGCGCTGAGTCTCAGGGAAAGCGGGTGCTTTCCCTGGCCTTGCGGTTGCTTACCGCACGCGCTGTCAGGGGGCGGGCACGTCACTGGGCCAGTGACGTCACAGAGCTGGTTCGCCCTCATTGGGCGAACCGCTCATGTGACCGGCCTGTCGCGCCGGCAAGCGGGGGAATTTTAAATTCCCCTAAGACCTACGCTTCCACGCGCTTGCGGAAGCATAGGTGAGCCCCTACTAAAGCCGCTGTAATTGCGGCTGTAGACTCATTACGCGCGCTTCCGCCAGCAAGCAGGGAACATGGCCGAGGACTAATAGAGGTCAGCTTCTGTAACACATTGGTTAGCTCCTGCCAGGGAAGGGTGGTAGGACAATAACTTTTGTCATACGCTGGAAAAAATGATATGTAAGATGAAGTTCACCGTGTGATTGGATTTATGCAGACTATCTTATAGACTATCTGAAAGTTGTCTTCTCTGCACGTTATACTGCTGATTTTTATGGCATTTGCTTACTCCTCTATGGTCAAGTTCTACAATGTGATTCCAATGTATATGGGAAATATGAAGGGAACATACATCATTTAAATGAAATAGTGCTGACCGTGTACGCAGCACTGTACATAGCGGTTTGTAGGCACAATGAATCCCTGTCCTAAAGAGCTTGCAATCTAATTGTTGGTGCCTGCAGCTGATACTGGGCTTTGAACCTGTTTAACTTTCTTCTAAGGCAGTGTTTTTACCACACGCTTAACCAGGGGGTGCAGCAATGATAAAGTATGTGGAATTAAGGCTGCACCTTCAGTAATACCACCCCCAGAGAATATATAACTAATAATAATATAAGTTTAACTATAGTATTTTGCACCTTGAGCAGGTTCTGTTTTTTTGTTGTTGTTTCTTACGGTTAAAAACAGGCTTTTCTTAATCCCTACTGTGTGTAGTTACCATGGTAACCTCACACTGCACTGAGCTCTAGCGAGAGCTCCATTTTGACCTCCCCGGACATATTGAGGCCAAAAATCCCCATACAGCAGACTTGAATGGCGATTGTCAGGCTGAATGGCTGCTACAGCGTATACCGTATAAACCAAGGCAATTACTATTTCAAACACTTCTATCTCCTAAATGGAGCGGTGGAAAGAGCAGGAAAAGGTCTCATAGATGAAAATTCTATATAGTCTGAAGTGGCCGTTGGCAACCAAAAATCCCCATTGCGTTCTGTGGCTATTTTTGGCTGAAAACAGCCCGAACGGCCACTTCGGACTATATAGAATTTACCTTTTTAAAGTAAGTAAAAAACGCGATCAGTACGGACTGCTGCTCTTTAACTTGGTTTGTTTCTTTTAGGACTTTGCTGCTTATCTGGCATTCTGTGGAATTGTTCTGCACAACGCACAGATGTATGAGACTTCACTGCTGGAAAACAGGCGAAACCAGGTATCCTTATCCATGCAATAGATGCTGTGGCGTATCATAGGATACGTTTTAATACCAGCAGGGATTGAGGTATATGGCATTATATTAATGACATTTGTAGCAGGGAAGTGGTAGAATAAATGAGTGCCCTTGAAATTAGGGTTATAAATATTTGGTTTTGTGTCAATAAATTCTTTACAATTACAATGAATATCAAAATGTATAGAAATCTTATTTCAAGGCTGATAGGGCACAGCATTGGACCACCATCGGTATAAATCAGGGGTAGCCAACCCCCGTCCTCAAGGGTTACTAACAGGTCAGGCTTTCAGTATATCCCTGCTTCAGTCTTCGACTGAGCCACCCAATTAAGCCACCTGTGCTTAAGCAGGGATATTTTGAAAGCCTGACCTGTTGGTGGCCTTTGAGGACTGGAATTGGCCACTCCTAGTATAAATCCTTCAGCCTTGTAGAGACAGTGAGTGTACAGTACATACCTAGTTTTACCTAGTATTTACCATAAAGTCCCCTCACAAAATGAAGATTTTCTTCTTCTCAAGGTCTTTACACATTCTTTCACACACGTGTTTTCCCTTGCAATTTCAATCATGACATCAATGTTTCATTTTCTATTTTCATTTGGAAAGCGAAGCATCACAGCCTCCAGCAACTTGATGGCCCAAATTTCATTAAACAAACTGTGTGCGGTTACAGGATTCTTGCTTCCCACTGCTTTCCAGGAAGTGAGGCGACTTTGTAAACAGATTAAAAGACGAGATCCAGCAAGTGGAAGAACAGAGCAGCAGGTCATGGCATTTTGAAAGCTGTTTGTAAGCAATGTATTAAAGAAGCGTCAGCAGAATTATCACACGACTTTGCGACTTCCTTATCCGGGTCTCACTTTATCCCGTTCTCATTGTACTAGATACCTCTATTGTACTGTATATGAGCCAGTCAGATGTATTGGCAAGGAATCACAAATTTCAAAGCCCGGGATCCAACACACTCATTAGCATAAATTGTCACGGTAGACCAGAACTTTTAACACCAAAATACCTGGATCCTTTGATTGAGCAAAGCAAGAGATAAAATAAATTGTGATTTATTTACAGAATGAACACACACAGCTTAGTTTACAAAAAAAACACTTGAAATACACTTACTGGGATGGGGTAAAACGAAATATTCTATTCCCGGAACAAAATCTTTAGAAATAGAGTTTCTAGACACAATTTCCCAGGAGCGGGAGTTGTGCTCAAACAGAGCCGAAAACAGTCTTTGGATAGTGGCGCGTCTCGCAACCTCTGTTTCTCCTCCGCAGCTGCTTACTTCGTTCTACCGCCATAGAATTGGTTCTGGATTCCTTAGTTCTTTCGAACTCTTGACTTGAGTTACGATGGTATAAAGTTTAAAATCCAGCTTAGATTAATCTGATTCCCAATCGGCTGCAGGGATTCTTATGCAGTAAAAATCCCTATCTGTACTCTCTGCAGCCAATCTCGTTCGTGGGAATAATATTCCCACCTATCCCAGAGTTGCCCATATTTGGCAAAACCTGGCAGAGGGCTTTTTAGTTTGCTAAGGGCATGCGCGAACCTCGCACTTTTGCCGCTTAGCATACAAGACCAAGCACTCTTACCTGACAACATTTTGTCTGAGCTGGCCGGACATCTGGGCCATTTGCCCGGACATTTACTAAAATTGGGATACTTGCATTTCCCCTACCCACTTCACACTTTAGTTGGCTAAATCTTTTCAACTACGGACTTTTCCAGACCCGGTGGAACCATGCCAACAGGGGGGTCTTAAAAGTCAGAGTTACATATGCATTGCTCCCCTTGCAGGGACTTCCTGCTATACACTTCTAAAGTACAGTAAATACAACTTAAGTGTTTCCCTCTGTTCCGGCCGGCTGAATGAAAATCCCCTTACGCCTATAAGGTTGGAACAATTAAAATAGGGGGACTTTCATTCATCAATTTTTATATAACTTTACAAAAATTGCGTTATAAACTTTTTCATGATTTTACCCAACCAGCGCTCACAGGAAATCTCAGCGCGCTAGGACATTCCTAGCAGAAGTTAGCTAAAAGCCGTGCACTGTGCTGTGGGCTGCTGGGTTTTAAAACCATTTTTCCTTTGCACGGTTAAAGGGAAACACTGCTACAGTAATACATTTCCTAGTTAGAAATACATTATTCTCGCCACCTTATACCTGGTGGGAGACACACAGACAATTTTATTGCAATCACAGTGTTACTGCCCTTACTGGGTCGCAGAGCTGACAATCTACATTTCCCCAATAAGGCTCAGGGGCACCCAGCCGGGCATAATACAGCTCAACCCCGTTATAGCGCGATCCGTTACAACGCAAATCCGCTTATATCGCGATGCAAGCGTGGCTCCCAATTTTCGTATTTATGAATACTTTACAACTCGGTTATTGGTATCTTAAATACTTTATTGTACAATGCATACAATGGTACATTATTTCTAACGCGATCCGCTTATAACGCGATGTGATTCTTTGGACCCCAAGCACAGCGTTATAAAGGGGTTGAGCTGTACCTTTATTTACTGGCCTGGGTACCCCTTCACATCACATAAATGGGCTATGAATGCTTCATAGGGAAGTCGGGAGTGTGTTGTAAAGGAATAAAAAGCACAATATGAAGAAACTGCCGTAGATCAGTGGTTGGTTCAATACTACCCTTAGTACAAACTCTTTGAAAATGAATCTTCTCTCAGATATGTATGTTATATTAGGGTTGTGAGAGCTTTGCTTCTATGTCGCAAGTTTGCTAGTGTATGATCGTGTTTTAAATTGTGTTGTTGACCCAACCCGGATCTGTACCACTCCATCTACTGATGGAGATTTTTGGGTTAAAATTGCTGTGTCTTGGATAGCTGTCAACATGCAATATTGTATTTCGATGTTACTCAGTCAGGAAAAGCTATGGGCTTTGTTTATCAAAGTTTCCCGGCTGTAAAACTAGAAGGAAAATAGCAGCATTTTATCAAGGAAAAGGAATACCTTGTAAGTAATAGTGGGTTTGTGCTTTAATCTGATGCTGTTTTTTCCCCTTTGCGTTAGTTTTGAAGTGGAGGCCTTAATACTTAAACCAACAAGTAAACAGACAAAGAAAAGTATACTTTTGTTCTGCATGATCACACATGAACTGTACAAAGCTTATTAGCCATGTGTCTTTAATGAAGGTAGTTGAGTTTATATATCTGCCAAGGGGGCTGTTTGGGGAATTTTTGGTCCAAAATCTCCATAGACTTTAATGAGTATTTTTATCTGATAAACAGCCAGATCGGATGCTTCCACGTACAGTATACAGTTAGGTCCGGAAATAATTGGACACTGATACAAGTTTTGTTATTTCGGCTGTGTACCAAAATAAATTCAAGTTACAGTTAAATAATGAATATGGGCTTAAAGTGCAGTCTATCAGCTTTAATTTGAGGGTATTCAGATCCAAATTGGAGAAAGGGTTTAGGAATTACATCTCTTTAATATGTAGCCCACTCTTTTTCAACGGACCAAAAGTACTTGGACAATTGACTCAAAAGCTGTTTCATGGACAGGTGTGGGCTATTCCTTTGTTATTTCATCATCAATTAAGAAGGTAAAAGGTCTGGAGTTGATTCCAGGTGTGACATTAGCATATGGAAGCTGTTGCTGTGAACCCACAACATGCGGTCAAAGGAGCGCTCAATGCAAGTGAAACAGGGCATCCTTAGGCTGCAAAAAAAAGAAAATCCATCAGAGAGATAGCAGGAACATTAGGAGTAGCCAAATCAACAGTTTGGTACATTCTGAGAAAAAAAGAACGCACTGGTGAGCTCAGCAACAAAAAAAGGCCTGGACGTCCACAGAAGACAACAGTGATGGATGATCGTAGGATCCTTTCCATGGTAAAGAAAAACCCCTTCACAACATCCAGCCAAGTGAAGAACACTGTCCAGGAGGTAGGCATATCATTATCCAAGTCTACCATAAAGAGAAGACTTCACAAGAGCAAATACAGAGGGTTCACCATAAGGTGCAAACCATTCATAAGCCTCAAGAATAGAAAGGCCAGATTAGACTTTGCCAAACAATATCTAAAAAAAATCCAGCCCAGTTCTGGAACAGCATTCTTTGGACAGATGAAACTAAGATCAACCTGTACCAGAATGATGGGAAGAAAAAAGTATGGAGAAGGCTTGGAACGGCTCATGATCCGAAGCATACCACATCATCTGGAAAACATGGTGGAGGCAGTGTGATGGCATGGGCATGCATGGCTTACAATGGCACTGGGTCACTAGTGTTTATTGATGATGTGACAGAAGACAGAAGCAGCCGGATGAATTCTGAAGTGTATAGGGATATATTGTCTGCTCAGATTCAGCCAAATTCAGCGAAGTTGATTGGACGGCTCTTCACTTTACAGATGGACAATGACCCAAAACATACTGCGAAAGCAACCCAGGAGTTTTTTAAGTCAAAGAAGTGGAATATTCTGCAATGGCCGAGTCAATCACCTTATCTCAACTCGATCGAGCATGCATTTCACCTGCTGAAGACAAAACTTAAGGGAGAAAGACCCAAGAACAAACAACAACTGAAGACAGCTGCAGTAATGGCCTGGCAAAGCATCACAAAGGAGGAAACCCAACGTTTGGTGATGTCCATGCATTCCAGACATCAAGCAGTCATTGCCTGCAAAGGATTCTCGACAAAGTATTAAAAAGGAACATTTTATTTATGATTGTGTTAATTTGTCCAATTACATTTGAGCCCCTGAAATAAGGAGACTGTGTATGAAAATGGTTGCAATTCCTAAACATTTCATACGATATTTTTGTTCAACCCCTTGAATTAAAGCTGAAAGTCTGCACTTCTATTGCATCTCGGTTGTTTCATTTCAAATCCATTGTGTTGGCGTACAGAGCCAAAATTATGAAAATTGTGTCAATGTCCAATTATTTCCGGACCTAACTGTATATAATAAAGCTCTATGTTGTGCTAGATGTTTGTATGGGATAAATTGACACAGGATTTGATTTCTCTTATGCTTTTCCTAACTCCTTTGTAACTTTTTTTCTGCCAGAATCTTAACACCACAAGTTATAGGATTCTAACATAAATGTAATGGCAAAAGGGCTTTGATACGTAAACCACAATATACAGAAATCAATATGTTTGAAAGATTGCCTTGCGAAGTCGGTTTTTAGCATCACAACTGGCCACAAACCAGCTATTTAAAAGTTTTTTGTTTTTTTATAGTTTAGGGCTGAATTATCATGGACTTGCTTTGTTAATTTAATATGTTTGGAACATCTGTTTGCATTTGTTTCAACTGCCAATAATTGCCATTACACTAAATGTGTTTGCCATTAGTCATTTTGTTGATGATGAGATGTTTTTCTGCAAATGGATCTCTAGACTACTTCCATGTTGCACACATGCAATGAATGGGCTTGTACAATAAGACTTACTGTAAAAATCATTATGATTATAAATATTACTTTTCTGTTTTGGTAGTGGCTAACTTATCTGAGCTTGATATAACTCCACTCCCCTATTGCCTCATTCTTTTTTTTTTTTTTACATAGGTACTTCTTGACCTTGCTAGCTTGATTTTTGAAGAGCAGCAGTCATTGGAGGTCATCTTAAAGAAAATCGCAGCGACTATTCTCTCGTTCATGCAAGCTCAGAGATGCACCATCTTCATAGTGGATGAAGATTGTCCTGTGAGTAAAGAGTAAGGTCTCTCTTTTTTTTAAACTTGTATTTTATTGTTCTTTTTACACAAGTTATTTTTGGGGTGGGAGGGAGAGGGTACAAAAGGAGGAGAGAGGGAATGGGGGTGGGGATATATTTCCATCTTTGCTTTGTTTTCAGTACATCCAATTATACTTTGTTACTCTTGTATTTACTTTTCGGCGTGATTCATATTACAGTTTCATAGTATAGCATTGGAGGAAAGATTGTTGAGATTTATTAATCACTTGTTTCCCAGTAAATCATCCACAGTCCCCATATTTTCAGAAAAGTTTCGTATCCTGAATTAAACTGGTAAGTTTTTCCATTACCATAATATAATTTATTTTTTATAATCTTTTTTTTAAAGATTTATGCAGAGAAAGAGAAATACTGTATCATACTGTAGCTTCTTGACAAAGCACAATACTGCAGTTTACAAAATAGAGAATACTCCCCAAAAACAGAAAGCATTCACAATTAAGTATGTCATCAGGCTAAAACATTAAGGGCTGTATTACTTAAGCAGTCTTCTGTATAAGATACGGTCTGGCACTGGACTGGAATGTATGGTGTTCCATTTTAGGATAATGCCTAATGCTAAATATAGTCCGAAAATAGCACAGGAATTCTTAAGAAATACAAATGTGTGTACTTAGAATGCCTGATGGTTTTATAAGCCACTTTCCATGTCATGGTTAAATCAAATAGATCAAATGAAATGTTACTTCTTATGCAAGAGAATAATGGAAGAAGGGGATGTAGCTTGCCATGATTTGTGTGATATGTATGGGTGTTCAAGGCAAAATAAACAATAGGGTTTCCTCCCTTTTTCTATGAAATCTTGAAGGGCTCTCATGGATCACGGTCAATATTTATTACAAAATTCACAATTTTTTCCTGTGTAATGCACAGTCTCATGCTACCTGAGCCTGTAGAATATTAGAAAAAGTATGCATTCCAAAACAAATGACACAGAAAAGACATCAAACCACTGATAGTATTCCCCTTTGTTACAGCCCAAACATTAGTATAAAACAAAACTCAAAATTGGCAAACTTGGAATGTATATTTAAAGGAGTGTATAAAGCCTAACAAAATGATGAAATCAGCATTTTGGATTGTTCTGTTGGAAATATATATACAGTATAAAAGACACACTACAGTATATGACTAAATTGCATTTATGGTCTGCATTCTGGTGTGTTGTGTATTTATATTTAAATGTAATTTTATATTTAAATATTGTTCCTATATGGGTATTTACATTCATACCTAGGAGTGTCTTTACGACATTTTGGGGCTTGATTGTTTATACCATATGTGATTATTATTATTATTATAGTTATCGTGTCTTTTTTGTGTTTGTTTATTTAAGTTAACTATAATCTCTATACTGATCTATTTAGTATCACTAATAGATCAATTTATACAAATATCTTTTGATAATTTGAGTTTATTTATTTATTCATTATTTACGAAAGTTAGGTTTATTTACTTTTTAATTTTGAGAATATATGTTTTCATAGTATTTTTCATAATTGCTTGCTTTACATACTCGGTTCTGTGGTTTTAAATGTGTTAGTGTGTAACGATATACAGGTTATATATCAGCAGTTTTGGTTACACTTTAGAGTTTTTATGTTAGATTAAAGATTTCTTTGTTTATGTTATTTGTAATTATGTATCAGCTGTGTCTGTGGTTTGTATACTGCCCTATGAGTACTGCCGCCCTTTTTTGGTAATGTGTCTCCTCATTCATTAGCGATCAGGTGTGTAATTTTACTGCACACCAATGGGGATGTTTCTCAATGATCCAATTACGGAACAGGCAGTGCTATATAGAATAGCACACAGACGCTTTACCACTTACTCTTTGACAAAGTCCCAAACGGGATGAAACGTGTCAGAGTGCGCTTGGTTATGTAAAGTTGTCCGTTTTTTTTCCCATTAAAATAACATTTTTCATTAGCTGCATTTGGTACTCTTTTGCTGTGCACCGCTTTTTTTCTTTTGAACTTTTTCTAGGATAATGATTAGGCTGGCATATTAGGATAATGATTAGGCTGGTATATTAGCACAAGGATTAGGCTGGCATATTAGGGTAATGATTAGGCTGGCTTTTTATGGTAATGATTAGGCTGGCATATTGAGGTAATGATTAGGCTGGCATATTAGGGTAATGATTAGGCTGGCATATTAGGGTAATGATTAGGCTGGCATATTAGGGTAATGATTAGGCTGGCATATTAGGATAAGGATAAGACTGGCATATTAGGGTAATGATTAGGCTGGCATATTATGGTAATGATTAGGCTGGCATATTAAGGTAATGATTAGGCTGGCATATTAGGGTAATGATTAGGCTGGCATATTAGGATAATGATTAGGCGGCATATAAAGATAATGATTAGGCTGGCATATTAGGATAATGATTAGGCTGGCATATTAGGATAATGATTAGGCTGGCATATAAAGATAATGATTAGGCGGCATATTAGGATAATGATTAGGCGGCATATTAGGATAATGATTAGGCTTGCATATTAGGATAATGATTAGGTGGCATATTAAGATAATGATTTGTCTGGAATATTAGGATTATGATTAGGCTGGCATATTAGGATAATGATTAGGCTGGCATAGGATAATGATTAAGCAGCATATTAGGGTAATGATTAGGCTAGCATATTGGGATAATAATTAGGCTGGCATATTAGGATAATGATTAGACGGCATATTACGATAATTATTAGGCTAGCATATTAGGATAATGATTAGGCTGGCATATTATGGTTCCGTTAAGGATTAGGCCGAACAAGTCTTTTTTAAATTCTGCTTCCGGTTAAAAAGACTGATGAAGTCTCTTTTTTTACTTGTTTGCTGGTTAAATAAGGCTGAACAAATGCCTCGCTGGGTAAATAGCATCCAACTTTTTTTTAACCCTTTGGGTACCCAGGAGCCCCATGATGCAGTGCCTAAGGTTTTTTCAGTTGAGTTTGCAATCTGCGTTCCCATGAGCGCAGGACACAGTCTGAAGGGAAATGGAAGAGGAGGAACGTGCTTTGCCAGAGGCAACTCAAAGCATTAGACATGCCAAAAATGTTAAAAGCTAGAAATGTTATATTTTTTTAAGTGTGTGTGTGACTAAGCTATTGTAAGAAAGAAACTATTCACATGTCCTCCATTGTCATATTTGAACATAGAATTCTTTATCTTCCCTCATTCATTTTTCTGTTTTTTCTTTCCCTCTTTTCTACCTTGCGGTAAAGGCATTTAATACGGAGAGATGATGACATATGTGTTTTTTTTTTTAAATACTTTTGCAGGACACCTTTTCCAGTGTATTCCATATGGAGTCTGAGGAATTAGAAGAGTCGGCAGATGCTGCAAAAAGGTCATTAACCTGGCAATAAACACAATGAATAATGAAAGGCATCTTTTGTTTGATAAAAGCAGAAGATGTCTCTGCAGCATTTTAAGTTTCAAACTTTGTCCTGAGAGTTTTTTCCAAGCAAATAGCCAGGTAGTTGTAGCTTTAAGTGCGAGCTCCAAGTTTTGGACAGGACAACATCAAACTTCCTTTGTCTTAGTTAAGAAAACATAAGGAAAATACAGAATGTAGAAGGTTATCATGCACATCTATAGGAAATAACTGAATTGTCAAGGTTAAAAAAAAAAGTACTAGATTTGTCTCATGGTGATACAGAGTTTGTTTAGTTGCTCAATGAAGAAAAACAGAAAATTCAGGGGGGAAAAAGTGTTTAGCAACAGAAGAATATCTGAAATCAGTGTAAGATCTTCTGTGCTCAACATTATACAATGCACCTATCACCTGAGAAAGACCATTATACTTTGAATCCTACATATTTACATGTCTTTGTGTTATGGAATGCAATTTAAATATGCTATAATTGTATATAGTCAAATTTTAAAAACACAAATAATCATCACTTAAAGGGTTAATTATCTATGCTTTGGTGTCATCTTAAAGAATAAGACTTCTCAAGAACCAGGGATCTCTTACTGTAGGAATGTTGCAATCATGCGCTAGGAGACTCCATAATTGCCTGGTCCTTCTAATACTGCCCCCCAGAAATCACCCAGCAGGTCTCTGCCCCGACTCTGGTGCAGCTGTAGTAACCGCAGGGATTACTTAAACTCTTCCTAATGCTGAGTCCCCACTGGCACTGACCACGCTCATGCTTGAGAGTGGGCTATGAAGGGAGAGGGCATGTCATTGGCTGGATCTGGGCTGTGTGTGTATCTGTGTGTATGTGTGTGTGTCTCTGTGCCTGTGTGTCTCCATTCTCTCCCTCCCCATTTCCAAAAATGGCAGTTAATTGTGCAAGAAAAATAAAATAAATAAAAATTGTGCAAAGAAAAATAAAAAACCTCTATCCGCTCGTCCCTTCCATCTCTCTCCATCCCCTCTTCCACCTCTCTCCATCCCCCTCCTTCCACCTCTCTCTGTTGCCGTCCCCCCCTTCCACCTCACTCCACTCAGCCTATTCTGCCTCTCTCCCAATTGGTCAGAGCAGGGACCCTGCTCTCCGCTCTAAAGACAAACTCTTTTGTCTCGCCAAGACCCAAGCTTGGGAGAGTGTGTGCCCGCGCATGAGCAGATGCGCGCCGTGAGCCGCGTGGGCGTGATTAACTTGTATAGAGGTAAGCGCGCCAAGCGCATAGCGCCGTCAGCGCCAGCGGGGACTCAGCCTTAGGCTTCCTGTGTGTTGCTGGCCCTGCCTCGTGCTGATTGGATCTCTGTGTCAGTGTCAGGCAGAGAGCACACAGGCGGTATTGGTGCTGCAGTTAACTTACATCTGCACTGGAGGATGTACGGACACTTCTGCCCCATGCCACTCTCCCATCATGCATATTGTATATATACAGGGCCGCCGACAGGGGGTGGGGAGAGAGCCGGGGACAAGTGTTGCAGGTCGGTGGACCGGCCGGCTGGCACTGGAAGTTGCCTGGGTCCCGGCTCTCCAACGCTGCAGATGTGGTCTCTCTACCTCCCTGTCCCATGCCAGGCCTCTCATGCTGGTGCACCACAACCCTCTCTAATACCATGACTGACATCAGATGCATTGTATGGAACCACAACCCTCTCTAATAGTACGTCTGACATCAGATACATTGTAAGGAACCCCAACCCTCTATAATAGCATGTCTGACATCAGATACATTGTAAGGAACCCCAACCCTCTATAATAGCATGTCTGAGATCAGATGCATTGTAAGGAACCCCAACCCCCTATAATAGCATGTCTGAGATCAGATGCATTGTAAGGAACCCCAACCCTCTATAATAGCATGTCTGACATCAGATACATTGTAAGGAACCCCAACCCTCTATAATAGCATGTCTGAGATCAGATGCATTGTAAGGAACCCCAACCCTCTATAATAGCATGTCTGAGATCAGATGCATTGTAAATTCTGTTGTATTTGGTACAATTTTCAAATGACATGAAAATTTCAGGGAACCCTTTAGGGAAGCCCAGGATACCCAAGGGTTCCTAGGAATCCCTGATGAAAAACACTGCTCTAAAGTCAGGAAAATTCAGTGTTCTCTGTGCAGAAGTACTGTAGATTGAGGGGTGGGGATTAGTTGTATTTAAATGCTAGGCTCCAGGTGCAGCCTCTTACTGTCTGTGTTTGTCTTTTCATGAAATATGTTACTGGACAATCCTCTGCCAAGGAAGAGGTTATTGTTATTTTAACCAGTTTATTGCTGAATAAGTTAGTTTGTTTTTCAATAATGATATTAATTATCTCCAGCTGGCTTGGCAAAATTGTTGCAATGAAACCTCATGTTTGTTACTTCTAAGAAGAAGAAAAAAGACACTTATTAAAATCATACTGTTTGGACTGGAAACTTGATCACTGTAAAACTATCGGATATGACCTTTTACCTCCTGCAGTGTGTGACTTTAGTATCTTTATGCAACTGCCAAACAGTGTTTATTACTGTGTATAATATTTGTCTAATGGTGACATCTGCAGGAAAAGTAAAGTTACTCTGGATAGCTTCTGAATAAGCTCTTCTTCAAGCAGAGACATCTTACTATCAATGGCAAAACTTGTCAAGTCAAGCAAGTCTCATTGACAGCACACAGATCTTTTGCTTTAGTTATGTAACTGTCAACAATGATTATCTACTTATGTAACATGCTTCTCATCGCATCTACTGTAATAATCACTGCTATATGGGATGTTCACAGGCACTTATGCGTCTTGCTGAATCTGCCCATTGCGAGGTCTCAAGGTGTTTTTGAACCACTTCATGAAGAAAATATGGCAAAAAATAAGTAATTGAGTATTGAAGAGTAAACACTGCAGTCAGACTGCTGGGGTGAAACGTAGTTGTTCAAATCATACACAGTGACTTTGTCAGTCCACTTTACTGTATATTGGTAAGTTGCGTAGTTTTTAGGTTGTATCATGAGCTGAAACATATCCTCATTTTCTGCTGATAACCTCAATTGTGAGGTTCCCTTGGAGCTGAATTGTGATACTCTGAGTTCAGGATTCTTCCAGTTTCTGAGATATATACTGTATGGTTTTCTTGCTAGTATCATAAGGAAAACCAAAATCATCATCTCTCAATGATATTGGAGCTTTCAATTGGCTATTGGAGAGAGGATAAGTCAGCGGCCATAATGCGTCCATTAGACAAGTATTCTTGTCCAGAAGATCTACAGTAACCCATGGTATCTTGGGAGCCAGTAGGTTCCCAGGGCTTTGAGTACTGAGATTCACCCTGGCTCCAGCAATGTAAAATAAAGCAACTAGCATAAACTTTAGAACAATCAGAGACCTAGCTTTACGATTCATTGTTATAGTTTTTTTATTTGTTATTTTCATTAGTATTGTAGTAAGGTACAATATGTTATAGAAAATACAAGTCAGAAGACTTGTTGGACAGTCAGTGTAGATATGATGAGTTTAAATTGCCATTTGGAAATATTATCAATTGTAACAAAGTTTGTTCTTTCTTTCTATGACAGGGAATATGATGCATACAAAATTAATTACATGTATGCTCAGTGTGTGACAAATACAATGGAACCACTTAACATTCCTGACATCTGTAAGGACAAAAGATTTCCATGGACAGTAAGTAAATAAAATGAATTAACGTAGACACATACAGTACTGTACAGTATATTTTATTTGTGTTTAAAAGTGTACTGTAATATCCAAAAGCTTCAGCAAACATATCAAGGCTTTTTTTTAAATCACTCTCTTAGGCTGCGCTTATAGTGCCCACGACAGCGACGCCGCCCGAAAACAAAACAATTGACTCTGTCGCCAGCGCTTATAGTAAGCGCAACGGCGACGGAGCGATGTCGCGTCTGGAAAATTGGTAGCGGGTTAAATTTGATTTTTCAGAGACTGTCGCCACATATGACAGCCTCCGAACCAATCAATCACCCTGTCGCCAGCGACGTAGCTGAAACTTAAAGTATAACTTTCGCTACTGGTGACATCATCCGTCGCATACACTATAAGCGCAGCCTTAGATTTCACTACAAAAAAGACTCCAGACAAAACATTTTCAATTATTTACATCAAAAATAGATGAAAGGGTGCATGGAAATCCCATGTGAATTTGTCTTAGGAGAATAATTACGTAACGGTCGATTTATCAAAGTCTCTTATGCAGCAAATCGTGCAAAGTTGGAGAAGGAAAAAAACCAGCACCAGATTTATCAAAGAAAATAATTTTATCAAATACAAAGACATTTTTTGCTTCTAAATCTGGTGCTGTTATTTTGCACAGCCTGGGAATGCTTCTTAGATAAATGGGCCTCTGGTGCTTGTTATTATCATGTTGACCGTGGTTATTGGATGCTGGTCATCCTAGTCTGCAGTTACAACATACAAAATGTCTTCTTAGTATGAATAATATGATGGACTTTTACTAGTAAGTGGCCCTTAAGTGGTATCTCTAATCTATACTTAATAATAGTCTGACTGTTGATACTTAGGGCCTTATGCAGTAAACAGCGATAAGCCACTTATCGCCACCTTATCGCCAAAAAAGCCCACTGCTATTCAGTAAGCCCCGATAAGTCGGCGATAAGACAGCTTTTCGGCTAATGTTTTTGCCGGGTAAAAAAACGCCAAACGTGCAGCGGGAAGCCACTTAATATCGCTTAGCGCCAGCTTGTCAAACTCGTGCTATTCTAGTAGCCCCAATTAGCTTATCGAGGCTAATCACCGATCTAGAATGGCTATTTCCTCTCCAAATCGTCTCACCAGGAAAAGTTGGCAGGAGGGTGGTGAGAAGCTGCCGATAAGCAGTGAGACGGCACTTAGGGAAAAAATGCATTTTTCCTGCATCGGATTGATGCCAGGCGACTCCGTAGCTGATACCCATTAATATCAGCACCGGAGACCACCGGCATCAATCCCATGCAATAAAAATGCATGTACAGGCAACTTCATTACCTTAGCGGCTAACCGCTAAGGCAATGAAGGGGTTTTAGGGACAACAGCAGCTTTATTGGGGACAGAGGGGGTGAGTGAAGGGGGTACTTGGCCTTTCACTGCCCCCCTCTGCCCCCAATAAACATTACAATATTTAATAACACCAATACATAACCCACTCCCTATACCCCCACATAAAACCATAAATTATTTTTTTATTTTAACACAGGATTGATAACATAAGCCAGCAGGTGTCCGCAGGTGGTGCCCACAGGTGTCTGGGGGTCCTCAGGTGGTCCCCATGGGTGTCTGTGGGCCTTCGGGTTGTCCCCTGAGGGATCCGGGGGTCCCCAGGTGGTCCCCATGGGTGTCTGTGGGCCCTTGGGTGGTCCCCATTAGTGTCAGTGGGCCGCAAGGTGGGTGTCCAGGGGCCCCACAAGGGGTCCCCGGGTTGTCTCCGTTGGTGTCTGGGAGTCCCCGGGTCATACCCACTGGCGTCTGGGGGCCCTCGGGTGGTTTCCATAGGTGTCCGTGGGCCCCACAGGGTTCCCCAGGGGTCCTTGGGGGGTTGCCTTGGGCGTCCGGGGGTCCTTGTGTGGTCCCCACGTGTCCCCTCTGGCCTACAGTACCAACCCTGTAGTAAAATAAATAAAGCTGGCATAAATTTCAATAAATACACCCCCCCACCAAACACATCATACAGTATAGTAATGGGCAAAATAACTATCATCTAGATATGGATAATAGCTCATTTGCCCATTATTACAGAAAACATAAGTCAGACAGCATAAATAAAGTAAATAAAAAACGTTCTACTTAAGGGGTTAACTCACCCTCCCCCACTATCCACCCAGAAGACCTAACCACCCTCCCCAGGCAACTACCTCCACCCATTCATTGGTACAGTGGGTACATCATGCTCATATAATATAGGCATGATTTAACACTATAGCAATAAATGGTGAAGCTACCAAAAAGCAGGCCCAAAATACAACACATTACATATAAAAATCAACACATTACAAATGCCAATAAACCAATTGATTAGCACAGTGGGTACATCATGCCCATATAATATGGGCATGATTTAACACTATGCCAGTCAATGGTCAATCTACAAAAAAATCAATCACCAACAATATCCAATGCATTCCAAACAATCACCAAATAAACAAGTAAACACAACAAAATTACAACCAATCAATTAATCAAATACCAAATTAACACCAGAATGAACTATTCCAACACCAAAACAAAACCATCAAAAAATAAAATAAATCTCCAAATAAACAACATTATTGAAAATCAAAACACCAAAAATAAACCACTATTCATTTTTCCCATTGCTGTACTGTATAATGCATTTGGTGAGGGGGGGGGGGGGTGTATTTATTGAAATGGATGCCATCTTTATTTATTTTACAACAGGGTTGGTACTGTAGGCCAGCGGGGACCCGTGGGGACCACCAAAGGACCCCCGGACGCCCACGGGGACTACCCAGGGACCCCTGTGGGGCCCCGGACACCCATGGGAACCACCCGTGGGCTCCCAGACACCCACAGGGACCACCTGAAGACACCCGTGGGGACCACCCGGGGACACCCGCCGGTCTATGTTATCAATTCTGTGTTAAAATTAATTTAAGGTCCGGGGTCCCCCTGCTTCCCAAGATACAGGCCCCGTTATGAGGTGCCAGTATCTCCTATGCATGTAAATGTCTCGCATTACTTGAACGGGACATTTCAATGCATAGGAGATACCGGCACCCCATAACGGGGCCTGTATCTTGGGGAGCAGGGGGTCCCAGGACCTGAAATCAATGTGGTTCTGCTACAATACACTAGTAATAGCATTTAAAGAATGTAGAAAAAATTACACCCAAGATTTGCGCAGAGAGAGGCGGCTCTGTCTCTGCAGCAGAAACAACTCGCCGGGTGAGCCCTTTACACAGGATCATCACGTCGCCGGCTACTCGCCATTTTTGTAAATGTTGCTATCAGTGGTATTCGGGGTTTTTTCTGCATACCGCGATAGCAACGCTGTCAAAAATGGCGATTTAAAAACCCTGGCGATTTTATTCTATCGGACTTTACTGCACGAGGCTCTAAGACTATGAACCATAATGTTTATTTAGCTATGTTTTGTGGCCACATGCAAATTGACAATTGGATTTTATTTTGCTGTAATATTATTATGTATTAACAACTTTAGGACATAATAATAGTGTAATAGATAAAACATGCCTTTATTTGAGACAACCCTGAATACTTCTGTTATATTACAAGAGACATAATTCAATGTCAAT
Source organism: Ascaphus truei (assembly GCF_040206685.1). Lineage (NCBI taxonomy): Eukaryota > Metazoa > Chordata > Amphibia > Anura > Ascaphidae > Ascaphus > Ascaphus truei. The sequence goes on from NC_134483.1 coordinate 444,282,243, forward strand.
AATTTTCTTGTTTTTTTGCCATATGTCAAAGATAAACAAAAAGTTTCTTAGTCAGACTAGGCCAATGCTAGTTTAGATCTGGATGTACTGTATCACTATGGCACAGAAAGTAGAGAAATCATAGCAGGACAGTAATAAATATTTTGTAATTAGGGCATGTCAAGGCCTCTGATGAAAAGTGATGCAAAGCATCTGAAAGATTGATACACCATCAAAGTGACTGTCTTATATATACATACAGTATATGTGTATCTTCCCTGAATAATGGATGTGTAAATTTATAAAAACATTTTAGATTTGCACAGTTTTAGTTCCAGTCTTTATTCTGTATTGTCATGTTGTTATTTTTGACCCGCTTTACTTTGGTAGTTCAAATTTGAAGTTTAAAAATAGCTTTAATGATCTTGCTTTTAACACAAAACAATCCCAGAAGCATCTGTTTGATGTATCATGTAGTTTACTGTTCTTCTCCATTTGCTGGTAATTTTAGTTCCACATACAAGTTATTTATTCTCTTGTTTTTGTCTGTCATTTGTACATAATATGAATTGCTTCTCTCATGGGGAACACTACTTTCTGTTCACCACTAATCCCTTGCAGATCACACTTGTTTTGAAGCCACATTTATATGACAAATTGAACTGTAATGGTCACATTTTTCTAAAATTGTATAACCATACAACATTTTTCCATTCCACAAATATTAAAATTGTTGCTCTTACTGAGAGCATCTGGCTCTGTGAGTTACGCAAGCTGTACCAATATGTACAACCTCAAATCACCATACCCAAAAGAAGAGAAGTTTCCTTCATGACTTGAATAGATGCTTTCTGCCATCCTGTAAACTTCATTATCTACATTTTAACCAGCGTAAGATTGAAACTGCTTATAGAGTTCTTTACTTTCCATAAAGTTTTAGCAAAGTATTCCTAATTGGATCATCAGCTGATGAAACCCTTGTTTTTCTGCTTTTTACTTCTTACATCAAAGTCTAATCTTTCTTTTAAGATGTCCTTTGTTGGGTGGTGAGTTATTGTAGCACAACTGCATACTGTATAACAGACATTACCTGGTAATGCTTGTCAATACTGTAGTATGCTCTCTTTGATGTCCATGAATTGTTGTGTAGCTAGTTAACTGGTTAACAGCTGGAGCGGTAAGTCAAGAGGAATAAATAACTAAGAGATACATTTACTTATGTAAAATAGAAAGGTTGAAGAAGTATATTGTATAATTAAAAAAATAAAAATTATATATATATATAGATTATGTGTATATATCTATCTGTACCATGTTAGCCGAGCTTAATAATCAAAAACCAATAGACGATACTGTTCTGTGTCTAACGAAATTCTTTTATTTGTGCGAGCTTTCGAGATAAACTGATCTCTTCTTCTGGCGGTGTTAAAATGGATAAAGCAAGAAAGGGTTTTTACTTAAAAACAGTGTCTCTTGGAATGTTATCTGTGACCAGAGCCTCCCCCCCCCCCGCCCTGTGCAGTATGTGATTTATGACTTAATGTGTTAAATGGTCCCTGAATGTTATTGATATAATAGTATGTGTGTATTTGTATGTGTGTGTGTGTATCTATGTGTGTAAATATAAATGTATAAAGCGTATACAGTGTATACAGCGCTTTACAAAAGGTGTGGGTGGAGTGGGAGTGTATATCAATGGTGTGGGTAGGTGTAGAAATGTAAGAGGGTGTTGCATTGCTATTAGTGTGTGTAGATACTATGTGGTCCCTATTGGTATATAGGGATGGAATTACAAAAAAATGCATTATTTTTATGGTGCAATATATCAATGATATCCTAAAACAACATGGAATAAAAATAACACATGTACCCTTAGTTGTCCAAGTGGTCAGATAGTCTCAATTTCTGAGCGGTCAGATATTCTCAATTTCTGAGCGGTCAGCTAGTCTCAGTTTCTGAGTGGTCAGCTAGTCTCAGTTTCCAAGCGGTCAGCTAGTCTCAGTTTCCAAGCGGTCAGCTTCTCAGTTTCCAAGCGGTCAGCTAGTCTCAGTTTCCAAGCGGTCAGCTTCTCAGTTTCCAAGCGGTCAGCTAGTCTCAGTTTCCAAGCGGTCAGCTTCTCAGTTTCCAAGCGGTCAGCTAGTCTCAGTTTCCAAGCGGTCAGCTTCTCAGTTTCCAAGCGGTCAGCTAGTCTCAGTTTCCAAGCGGTCAGCTTCTCAGTTTCCAAGCGGTCAGCTAGTCTCAGTTTCCAAGCGGTCAGCTTCTCAGTTTCCAAGCGGTCAGCTAGTCTCAGTTTCCAAGCGGTCAGCTTCTCAGTTTCCAAGCGGTCAGCTAGTCTCAGTTTCCAAGCGGTCGCAGCTAGTCTCAGTTTCCAAGTGGTCAGCTAGCCTCAGTTTCCAAGTGGTCAACTAGTCTCAGTTTCCAATCGGTCAGCTAGTTTAAGTTTCCAAGCGGTCAGCTAGTCTCAGTTTCCAAGTTGTCCCAGCTAGTTTCAGTTTCCAAGTAGTCAGCTAGTCTCAGTTTCCATGTGGTCAGCTAGTTTCAGTTTCCAAGCGGTCAGCTAGTTTCAGTTTCCATGTGGTCACAGCTAGTCTCAGGTTCCAAGCGGTCAGCTAGTCTCAGTTTCCATGACTATCTGACCACTAAGGGCTACAAAGGGGTTAATATTAACATTAAACTACACTACCAACCCCTTGGCTACCTCAATGGCTAGTAAAGAATTGCTATGTCATAAAAATGATATTTAAAGCATAAACCCACTGATTGTCACTGTCACGCCCTCTCATTGGGGGCCTAGATAGCCACATTGGCATTCAATGGTGACCTGTAATTAAATGGGGAGAGGAGGGTGGTAGTAGAGGTCACACGCTTGTTTGCCTTGCAGTTAGTAAAGCATTACATGGCAACTAAGGTAGCCAAGGGGGGGAGGTACAATAGTGTAGTTTGATTATGTATTAACCCCTTTAATGTCGGTAGTGCACCTTGGTAGCCACAGGCCTCAAAGAGGTTAATGTAATGACTATCACATGGTTCTGTAATAATACAGTATATATAACAGAATGGGAAGCGCTATGTACACTAATGGCGCTATATAAATAAAGACATACATACAGTACATACAACAGAAGCCTATGGCAGTAATATTAGTAATGCGATCGTGATGCGGGAATTAATGGGATAACAGTCTACGGGTAATATATCGCACCCGGTGAATTATTCCGGCAATCCAGATTACTTTAGTCATATAGCCACGGTAATAAGATCCAGTATTTTTTTTTTCCAGGTGCGATATTAACTTTGTTTTAACAGAGTTTGATGTATCTAGGCCATTATACTCTCAGGAAGACACCATTTAGAAACACACATTTTGAATTTAAATGATTATAGGAAACTAATACCTAAATGTAACCCATGTGAAGTTACAGGCAAGGTCAGCCTTGTGATAAATGTGGAGCGATATTTGCCAGCTGACTGTGAGATAGAACTGCAGTGTGTAATACAGTCCCACGTTGAAGTTCCTTTTTTTTGCTTAATAGAATGAAAATGAAGAGAATAATACCAAGAACATTCAAAGTCTGCTCTGCTCTCCAATTAAGAATGGAAAGAAGAATAAAGTGATAGGTATTTTTTTTTTTGTGCCATTATATTTGAAACGAGGCGGTTTTTGAGTGACGGTGGTGGGAAATTACTGGGGGGGGGGGGTTCCCCTGAAAAGTCATTTGCATGATTTATAATCACAATTATTACTGTATAAGATAGTAGTCATTAAAGTTCAAACAAATATAGAGAAATAAAGATATCAACATACAGTATACGAGGGGGGAAAAAAAATCTATCCAGATATCTGCTATTTGTGACAGCAATTTTTTTAGCGCAATAACAAAGTGTAGCATTGACAAGCTTTTGGGCGATAACCTTCTCCATTCATACACGCGGGAAGACCAGGCAGTGAAAAAAAAAACCAAGAGGCATAGATTATCAGACCCGGCTTTGCACCACATACAGAAAACCTTTGCTAAAATAAATGGGATCTGGCCCACAGGAGCCAACATTTGCAAGTCAGCATAATTCAGGAGGAGAGGAGGATCCACATTTTTTCAACGTTAGCAGCAACCCCCTATTCCAGTTTTTATTTTTGATAAACAATCAGAACATAGGGGATGGGGTTCCCTTTTAGCTGAACCATGCTATTTGTACCGCCAATGAGTCAAAAAATATTTCATTTACTTTTTATGCGCCAATTTTTCTAATCCAGCTTTAGAAATGAATGGCTGCCACCCAAGCCTCACTCACCAAAAGACAATAGGAGTCCACGGTGTCATCAGAGCAAGACATGGCAGATTCCTATAGGACGATCATGGCTATCGTGGATTTTACTTTCATTTTACCGGCACGTAAAAAGTTAAAGCAGCTCTCCAGGTTTCAGTTTCTTATTTGTATTTTATTACAGGATTGAAGCAGGTGAACTTTGGAGCTGAATTGTGTTAATTTCAGCTCCAGGGAACCCCTGTTTCCAGAGATACTTACCTCCATAGGGGGTGCCAGGATCTGTGCAGGCTGGGAAATTGTGTGCCTAACATAATGACAGCGTTTAAATGTCCCGCATCACACGGGCCAATAGGAATCCGTGATGTCATCCGTTGCGGCTTCCTATTGGCCCACATGATCTGGAACTTTAAACTTGCCAGAGATACTGGTCCCCACTACAGAGGTAAGTATCTCTGGAAGCAGGGGTCCCCGGAGCTGAAATCAACACGGTACTGTTGCTGACCCCCTGTTTTAATCCGGTAATGAACAAATGAAACCTGGATTGCTGCTTTAAATATAACCATAGAACCTAAAAATCGAAAATAGTGCAGGGCAGCTCTTGGAGACCACCCTCGTTCCAATTACACACAAAAAAAAAGGAACTCCAAAAATAGGGGGGATTGTTGCTTTAAACACTACATCTCCATGTTAGATTTAGAACCACCGTTCAGGGGGTATGGCCCTCCCGTTTTAATGAGTATGGCCATCCAGAGTATTCTTTCTGGTAAGCTAACGAACAACACCTTTACTTGACCCTGGAGACTGCGAGGAAGCTCTCCTCCTCCTCTACTCCCAGTGACCCAAACAGCAACGTAACCAAATACATAAATAAACACAAAGACAAGGTCTGGAGGTACAAGGCCACAGCTTTTTATTAAATATTAAATAACCTGATAAGTTGCCAGAGTGCTTGCTCATTGAGTAATGGCCAATGGTCCTTGAACCGATGGCCCGTAACATCCCCCAAGCTGGGCACCACTAGGCCCAGCCATTTAGTGAGAGTGGGCCCTAGGAACTCACGTTTAAATGAGCCCTACCCACTCTCCCTTCCCAGCCACCACCAGGCTTTACCAAGCATAGAGCCCCAGCTGGCAAAGTTAACTGCATTTATGCCCCAACTACCCCCACTTATTTAACCCCACTTAAACTAGCCCCATACTGCCAGAACTTTATTGAGGCCATCTTGTATAGTAGTATTAAATAAATCGGACCGCTGTCCGAAAGATGCACCCTATCAGCCCTAAACATCTAGTAACAGAATCAAAGTCAGGATGGTTCAACACCCAACCCCTGAATTGCAACATGAACCTCTCCATCACTCTATTTATCTTTTTCCTCATGCACTCAACTGCCCATGCAACCCAGGCCCCTCTCCAAACCTCCCTGTGAATAATGTTAGACCAAACGACCTGCACCGCTCACCACCCCACATGGATTTGGGTCAAATCCCTCTTCATGGACACTACAAAATCCACCGAATACACTGCCACAAAGTCATTGCCCTCAACGTGGAGGATCAGGACCTGTTAGGGTCTTCGGTCCCTTGCCAAAATGAGTAACTGTAATAACAGTTGAACCCACCGCTGACCCCTCCCTCCCCACCAAAGACCTCTACCTGATTCCTACGCAATCCCAAGTTTCTCCCGCATGTACGCTCGCTGTTCAGCCAAGTGAATAAGCAAATCCCTCGTGATTCATACGTCCCTAGCTTCGCAACCTGGAATGGCATTGTAAGAGATATGTGCAGAGGTACATTCAGGGAGACAGTTTGGGGGGAATTAAAACATGGCTTTACTCATCCTGTCACTTTAAAAAAGGCACAACATACAAAATAAAGAAATGAACAAACAGCCTATCCCTGTGTAAGGGCTAACTCACTTCCCCAGTAACTATCTGAAACACTGGGAGGAAAAGCCCCTTACCAGCCTATCACCCCAAAGTCCCAAGAGCCACCTCAAAGCAGGATGAGGGGTCCTGACCCCAAGTACTCACCCAAAGTCTCCACAGGGCAAGTCATGCGACACGCTATGCCCAAAAGTGAGACCCACATCCGCCGGCCCCGGTCAGTCGTTGACCAGCGTATATGCAACTTGACTGACCCTGAACTACATCATCCACTTGCAAACCTACTTCTCCCTGCCTTTTCTGCAGACCAGCTCCCCTATCCGCAGAGCCCCTAAAAAAGGGTGAATAGCACACCCTCCCTGTGACCTGAACCAACCTCTCCAGTATTAGCGGTGTAACTAGCTTTCTGCTATCTTGCATTGCCGCACCCCTTTTCATCCCCACTACAACTCGCCTAACCACGAATGCCTTAGTAAGATCTTCCGTCCCCAACAGCTTCATAAAAAAGGAAACTCCCACTAGCTTTCTTCCTACTGACTCGCCCGTTAAGCCTTTTTCTTTTAGGGTAAGTACATATACGTTAATACGGCCCCCACCTCTGAAACTTCTAGCCCCAACTCCCCTGACAACTCCTGCTACTCGTGCTAAGCAACCATATCGATGCCCCACGTACCCAGAGCCACGTAAGCTCGTACCAACTCCCTCACGGGACCATCCCCCAGCGACAACCTCCGGAATTCCACAAGCTGTAACTGGTACAAAGCATCGGCAATAGTAGTAGCAACACCCGGGACATGACGTGCTTTAAAAGCTACAGTATATTCAGCTTTAGGCAAGCCACTACAAAACTGCGAAGCAGAACCAAAATGGGGGAAACCCAACCCAAAGTTGTTCACTGTCTCCACCACCCCTATGTTGTCCGACCAAAAAATTCTCTCTCTGTTGGTTAAAACATGACCTCACAATCACCGCCCCCAGCAAAGGAAATAGTTCCAAGAACGTCAGGTTCTTGATCAACTAGATTTTGGCCCATTGAACAAGCCACCACTCAGTGCACCATTGAAATATGTCCCAAAGCCTACGGACCCCGCTGCATCGGTGAAAAGCTGTAGTTCTGCATTTGACGATGGCTGGCCCCTCCACAGGGTCTACACGGTGTATGTTTTTAGAAATTCAAGCCAGACCACCAAATCCTTGCAGATTTCAGCGGTAACCCACTGCCGTCGCCGCTGCCAACCGCCTCAAACACCCGCCCTATTGGCATAATCCTTGTCGCAAAGACCAAGTGGCCATTGAGCGACTAAAAATGCCTCAGCGACGTCTTCTTTAGCGACATGAATTCTACCAGGAAATCCAGAAGCGCAACCAACTTTTGCCCCAGGAAACTGAGGGCCGTCGTCGGGCCCACGGTTTTCTCCTCTGCCAATAGGACCCCAAATTTGTGTGCTATCGCCTAAAATTTGATCAGCCATCTAGCGCACAAATATGAGTCACCTGGTCACACAAACAGGAAGTCATCTAAATAATGCACGACTCCTGCCGCCTGCACCCTCTTGCGCACCATCCTTTCAAGAAAAGTGCTACATGTCCCGAAATAATAGACAATGCACAAGCCATACGTGTAGGCAGCCATATGTCGACAAAAGTACTACCCACCAGCATGCAACCTAACCAGGGAAAGCACTGCGGATGCACCGGTAAAAACCTAAAGGTGAACAACTTAAAAGCGAATGCACTGGTAACAACCTAAACCGCCTTCACCAGCAACACACCTTGCCCTATTCTGCCTACCAACGCTGCCGCCCGATCAAAATTTGTGTAACTGACTGAGCAGAGCTACCAAATTCTGTTGTTTACAGATGAATTAACCCTCTGGGTAGGACAAGTGCTGATTCAATCTAAAAGCCCCCACCTCTTTCTTGGGAACGAACCCTAACGTGGAAATCTTCAAGTCAGGCAGGGGGAAAGCAAAAACGAGCCCGCCATCCTTCCTAATTTGCCCTCCTTCCACACCTTTTCCATGGCCACCTCCCTGTGCTACCTAACCGACCTCAGATTCCCCTCAAACGGATCTGGAACCCCTCAAAAAGCCTGCCATGTAGGAGCCGGACTTCCTGCAAATTGAGGTACCTTTCCAGCCACGGAGCCATCCCTTCTGTTCTCACTGGAGAAGCTGCCGTTCTGACCAACCTGCTGCACCGCTCCCCCAGCCCTGCGCTCACTCCTCCGGTAGCACCTGAATTCCGAGTGAGCGCCCCCGCAGGAGTAACAGTCATGCCGGAATCGGCAGCCCCCAAATTGACATTGGTCATTATTAAAGACCCAACTGTTAAAGGCCTTTCTAGCCCATGCCTTTCTTCCACCGGCGAGCCGGTGCTGCCGCGACCAAGCGACCCCTATTCTCCTTTCGGCACTGCAGCTGATTGATTAGCTCTGCAACAGACATACTGAAATAATTGCAGGGCGTAGACTGACCTCACGCCCTGCCTTCTGACATATATCCCCTCTCTGGCCCCTCCCCCCAACAGCATCACCTCCGGCGTCCAAGAGGGCAGCCAGGGAGGACGCTACCCACACCAAGGAAAGAGGGGATCCTGGTCAGATGGTCATGGTGCCCTGTCGCTAAAGGGTTCAAGGCTGCTTATTAGCGGTCATGGTCAGCACAACATTTTGCTTATGCTTTTTTTTTCTTCTAAAGCCAAAAGATTTCCTGACCTCTGAAAAAACGTAGTTTATCTATATTATGTGAACCCTTTTAGCACTCTGACGTAGTCTGGAAAGCATATGTAACTTATTTAATATTTCCTTGAAAGTTACTTATTACCATGCTTTTTACTCAATCTATTATATTCTGCAATATGCTAATTGCACAATAAAATAATGTGGCGTGTCATCGCCTAACTCAGGGACACTTTACAACCAGCCTTGCTATAGAGACAGCGACAGCAAGGCTTGGCACGAGGCCAGTCTATAACGTGATTTCTAACCCCGATAATCCTCTTGATGGGCCTGCATTCATGCCTAGCTGGGCGAGAAGTTAATATACCACACATGACACTATCCTAGGAATGAGCTACTCTAAAAATGTCTTAAGGCCATGTAAGCATACACATGCCATCCGCCATACATACAGTATGCAACACCAGCATAAAATAGCCCATGTAAGTCAGAGAGCACCGTTGTTGAATGAAGAGGTGCTGTGAACACCCTATTCAGGAAAGTACATGAAATATTTGAGTGTTGGGGTAGCTTATTACTAAGATAATTCGCATCAGTAATAGACGTGACATAATAATACGAGACATAATGGGACTAAGCACTTTAATAAACATAAATGTAATCATTGGGAAACGGAGCCCCTTCCCTAAAGAGCTTAAAGTCTATGTTATCTGTGCCCCTACTTGTCATAGGCATTGCATTGTAGTCCGAGCATGTGTCCCTTTGTGTGACTGACATGAAATAAGGTAGAAATCATGTCACTACAGACAATTTAATTTCCCTTATCACACAACATCCATATGCAAATAAGTCTCTGTACAGTGCAAGTACTTGTTTATTTCAGATTAATGAATAGGACTGCTAAGTGTGAAAGCCTTTTTAACAGTTTTTCTTTCTCCCTCAAATAACATTCTTGTACATAATAATATCTCCAGTGATCTGCTGTATTTATCTTAGGAGTCTGCCAACTTGTAAACAAGGTGGATGAGAACTCTGGCAAAATCAAGGCTTTCAACAGAAACGATGAACAATTTCTAGAAGCCTTTGTTATATTCTGTGGCTTAGGGATCCAGAACACTCAGATGTATGAAGTTGTGGAGAGAGCAATGGCCAAACAGATGGTGACATTAGAGGTGAGCCCACAATAAAGGGATTGTTTCCTGGCAGGTTATGTCTTACATCTTGTTCAGACATTGACTTATTATTGTTAGGCATTCGTTTTCAAATGATCTCCTCAAGGCTTTGCTGCTACATTGTCTTATTCATTCAGTTGAAACAAAACCTAATTTAATAAGCCAGGCACTCATCTGTTATTTATATAAAAGCCTTCATTCTCAGATTCCTGATATTAAACTCATTGTTTTTTTACTTGTAAAGAAAAAGTCTTATTAATTAAAGCAGCCGTTTGGTCTGATCGCCAAATTTATCATTCTATTTTTTTACTCTTTACGTTAAGATATCGCTTGTTGCCTTTTCCAACGCTGTTATTTTTAAAATAGAAATCTCCGTTTAGGAGATATAAGCGTTTGAAAATATTAAGTGTCCGGGAGGTTAAAATGGAGAGCCCAGTGCAGTATAAAAGTTACCATGGAAAAAGAATGTGCCGTACTTAGGGAGCAAGATACTAACATTATAGGAGTTAAATTCATATAGGCTTCTGAAGGTGATTGCTGCTTTGATGTTACGGTCTGATTTAGTAGAGACTAATAAACCAAAAGTCATCAAACAGTAGCACATACATCTAAGGGTGAGATTCACACCTCCAATAACCAAAATTGCAATTTTTAATGGGTAATCTCTGACGATAATGTTGAATTACAGTCGACTTTTTTTTTTTTACTGCTTGGCCCGAGGTAGAGAGCATTGTTTCAAAGGCTTCTCTTTAAACTATATTGTGTTAGTTCATATTAAAAGGTATCAACTAATATTGAAGTACTCGTTTTTGCACCAAGTGCCTAATATGCATATGAAGTCAATGTTATAACCAAGAGATGCTTAGAATAGCAACGAAGATATACACAAAGAGTTTCCTGATACCAGCTACATCTGCGTCGCCCCAAACGCGGACGTCTGAAAGGGTTCCCCAAGAACTGCTCCCCTCTACACCGAACCAGCGTGCTAAGGGTTAATATCTGGGATTTCTTGCTGCAATGTGTATTGTCAACCCTTGCAGTGTTTATGACTGGACAAAGGAATTTTAAAGCCCAGCTGAATTAATCTTGAACCCCTTCAGTCTACATCTGTGTTGCCCCAAAGGCAAACAGCCTTTGGCGGCAGCTAAAGGGTGTCACTGTTTGTTGCCGTTTGGTAATGCTACAGCGGCTCTCGTACCACTCACTAACCCGGTCATCCCCTGTACCTAATGTCTACTTACCCTGCCTATAGATTGTAAGATCCTTGATGCAGGGCCTCTTCTAACACATTGAATGTCTAATTTAAAGTATTGTAATGCCCCCTTAAGTATTTATTTAAAAAATAAAGGATGATGATGAGCTCAAGTTTGATATTTAGATTAGGTATTCAATAAAGTCTAATAGTAGATGTGCACTTGGTAATGTTACAAGAAAAAGAAGACAGGATAATCCCTATAACAGTGTACTAATTGATATACCATTTATTGAAATAATCAAGTCACTTATCATATAAAGTTATACCTTAGATGGCAACATTTCCATACAAAATTACAAACAATACATAGTGTTACTACTAAAAACACATAAGGATGTGTCCCATGTCAAGGTGAATGGTCTTAATGACTCAGATCAAACAGCAGTCTGTATAGTGTCTCATTAATAAAGTGCAAGTAGGTAAAAAAGTGCAGTAAGAGAAAAACACAGTATACTGGTGGGTTTGCAAAGGAAACAGCCGCTCCCTTTGTGGATGGATGTTTATCAGAATAAAGGGAGAGGCTGTTCCCTTTAAGATTTGCAAACCTACTAGTATACTGTGCTTTTCTCTGACTGTACTTTTTTTTTTACCTACTTGCACTTTATTAATAAGACACTATACAGAGGCTGCTGTTTGACCTGTGCCATGACCCTTGCACTCTCAACTTCTGCCATTTCGTTCCTCACCCAAAGAAATAAACACAAACACCTTAGCTGGGTACAAATGGCCACAACCTTTTATTAATCAAATAATAATCGCTGGATATGGTCAAAAAGTAGCCCCACAAACTGAACCATGATTCCATGCCCAGCGCCATGACATAACCCAGGGGGCACTAATAGTTCACCACACCTGTGGTCTGACTTCGAGTTGCTCTTGGCCCTGACCCAAGGCTGCCTCCTGTTGGACCCCTCACGATTTCCACATTTCCCCACTTTGGCAGAACTGACTGGACCCCCACCTCCAACACCGAGGCCATTTGACCCCTCAAACTTGCCTCACCACTGCCAAATGCAGCGCCACCTTCTCCTGGAAATCTTGCTACCCCATGTTAAAGATATCCAAGGCTACCTGGGAGAGGGGAACTCCGTCCCTTCGATAAAACCCTGGCAACTCTCTTCCCAAATCATTGTGCCAAATCGACATGCCCCCCAATGACCTAATGGAATCCATCGCAACGCTATTGAGTTTCCTCCTGCACCTATCCACAGCCTTCCTATTGCTCGCCCTTCTCCAAACCAACTGATTCACAATCCCAGATCACATAAATAATGCTGCTTGGAATGCTACCTCTAACTGGGCCACATCCCAAAAGATTGCATTCATTAAATCCCTTGTTTTCATCTGAGCCAGATCATTCCCCCACACATGAAGGACGATCACATCCATGACTTGCCTTTTTCTACCCTGTGGGAGAAGCATTGGGAGTGCCTTTACCCAGTTTAAGCCCCCCTGACCTACCCAATGGATTCCCCATATCCCCCTTTAAATTCAAATATTTGCCATAAGGCCGCTGCTCTGCACTCTTCTCGACCCAGTGGGTGTAGGAATCCCCACAGATCCATGCACATGTTGCCTGGACTTCTAAAATAACAAAATGTTGTTTTTTGTGTGTTTTTTTATTTTATTTAATCTACCAAACAATCAGTTGTAAGCTGATATAGCTCAAAGCAATTTGACTCCCATCTCCCAATCCTCTTTGTCACTTATCACTTTAGCCCCAACCGGGCTGCCTCTGTTGCAGCCACAATCCAAAAAAGTGGGAACCAAAAGCCTTTGGATTAAAACCGTCTTGCTCAGGCACTTTATTAACACGTTAACATATTGGTATTTGGTGAACGGTTCACCTCCCTCATGCACCAGTAATGAAGCTCGCCCATGTGGTCGGGCCCCCTAAAGAAAAAGGCTAAGTGCAAAGGCAGCCCCAAAGAGCTGCCCTTTAAAGTCTGAGAAGCAAACTATACCTGTTGCCTCCAACATCCCGCTTAGAATGTCTGAAGAGACTGGCCTCATTAAAGACATCTTCTATGTTCATCTCCTCACACCCTTCACTAATCTTCTAACCAATATATGTTTGGTGTGATCCTTCCAGCCTAACAAACCCATACAAAAATTATATCCCAGCCAGCTGTTGTTCTAACGTACTGGACGAACTTGGCTAAAGGAAGCCCAACGTTATCTGAAAACAGCCCTGATAGCACTCAATCCCACCTTCCTTCCTAAACAGAATCCAAAACCCCCTGAAAACCCATCTCGCAATAGCTTTGCCGCTACTTTGTCAGGATAGTGATTAAGCCAGTAGGACATTTCGCTTACCCTCACTGGTATTTGTCCCCTTTTGTGAAAACTGCTTGCCTGGAGTGCCCTTTGCTACCTTTTCCCTTCCTGAAGCATTTTGTAGAGTAGTGTCCCTCACTTCCACAAGATGAGCACTCATGCTTGAAGCGGTATGATATTCCCCGCCCGCACTCCCCTTCATTGAAGAACCAGCACACTCCCTGTTTACCCCCAGCCAAACCCAGCTTTCTCGGGCCCAGGACTACAGTTTCTACTAGAGCCCCCACCCCCCATAGCAAGCCCTCCCCTCTTTCTCTTTCACACACCCTCGTGATTTCACTCCCCTCTATTAACTCATGTATTTATCTCCCCACCTCTTTCTTACACTCTTCCCCCCTCTCACTCCCCGTCTTACTCTCCCCCCTTTCACTTTCCCCCCTCTGCTATCACTCAATGCCCCCTCAGACTCATTCCCACTCCCTCAATTCCCCCTCATACTCAACCCCCTACTCAATCCCCCCCCCCAATGGCCATACACGCACATGCACCCACACAATACACCCACAAACCCTCCCCCCCACACACACACAATACCCCCCTACACACACAGTACTCCCCTCCCCACACAATACACATAACCTACCCCCCTCTACACAAGCATAAAACACACACAACCCACCCTTCCTCCCTCCCCACAAGCACAATACACACAACCCCCTCCCCACAACGACTATACACACACAATACCCCCTCCCACCCCACAAGCACAATACACACACAACACCCCTCCCCACAAACACAATACACCCAACCCTCCCTCCCCACAAGCACAATACACACAAAACTCCACCTCCCACAAGCACAATACACACATAATAGAAATTACACACCTTGGGAGTGGGAGTCCAGTGCCACGCGAAGGAGTGGAAGGCCCTGCAGGAGACCCGGCAGCGGAGAAAGGCTCTGCAGGAAGCCCAGCGGCGGAGAGGAGGGCCCTGCAGGAGACCTGGCAATGGAGAGGAACGTCCTGCTAAATGTTGTCCGACAGGGCCTCAACACTTGGAATCGCCTGCATAAGCTCTCGCAGCCAGTCTCCACTGTGCAGCATCACTCCTCTCTGCAACTGGGCTACCAGTCTGTCCGGCTCCTCCGCCGGTGAGGGGCAGCATCACCACTGGCTGTCCTCCTTTCCTTCCTGCAGCCGCTGCTCCTCTTGCTCTTTTCTTTGGTGCAATCTACTGTTTCAGCACCTCCGCAACCTCTACAGCACAAGCAGCACCTCCGCAACCTCTACAGCATGAGCAGGCCTCCGAAGCACCTCTCATAGAACAACCAGGAACCTTTTGGGGAAACTCCTTCACCTGAGGAGAAAGGTAGGCCCGAGGCTACTGCCCCCTTAAATACCTAACCTCCCTCCCCCTCCCCACCTGTTCCTCATGGCTCCTTGAGTCATGGGTCATGTTACCCTTCCCTAATTGGTCAAGGCTGTTTTTAAGACCAGAACAAACAAACAAGAAGACACAAGTGGTCTCCCAAAAATCGCTTTTAAACTGCACAGCAAGGCTGCTATACGGAATAGGGGTATAATACTCCCTGACAAATTGTCTGATAAGCTGTATGGGGTACAGAAAGTAACCGCTCCCAACACTGTGGGCGGACAGATACCAATAAAAGCCTGATGTAGGCAAAACAATAACATTTTATTAATTACAAAAGACAGCGGCGCATACTCAAATACCATAAAAACAATTAAAACGCAAGGTAATGGGTAACACCAGAAGAGAGTGGAATAACTAGTCCAATGGTGGATGAATCTAATTAACCCTAGGGTGGTGACTTAGATCAAGGTGTGGGGTAGGGTAGGACGTATCTACAAATGACAGGGGGGACAAATAAATGTATATAACATATATATATATATATATATATATATATATATATATATATATATATATATATATATATATATATATATATATATATATAAATAGGCTCTGGAACATCTACATGTGTGCCATAAAGATATATGTCCCCCTAAATGGAGCCGCCTCCCCGGATAAGTAGCAAGGTGTGTATTCAGGGTAAGTAACAATATAATGGCAGAATGCAATAGACACAACATACAATAAATGGTAGTCTCGCAGTCTAACTCCAAATAAAGTGTCCCAATTGCAAATGTGGTAGCTTAGAATCTTAGAACGCCTTGGGTATATAGAGTGACAGCGCTACTCAGTGTGTTACCTCCCACCTTGAGAAAGCACCAGCCCCCAGGCGTGAAACCTACGTCGGGATGACATCATCGCGTTGACGTCGGAGGTCACGGGTGAGACTGTTCCGGTGTATTGGGGGGAGAGTGTGTGTGTTGATTTCAGTGGCAGACATTCCAGTCGTCATATCTTTGTGCATTGAGTACTGTGAGTAGATTCTAAGCTACCACATTTGCAATTCTGACATTTTATTTGGAGTTAGACTGCGAGACTACCATTTATTGTATGTTGTGTCTATTCCATTCTGCCATTATAGTGTTACTTATCCTGAATACACACCTTGCTACTTATCCGGGGAGGAGGCTCCATTTAGGGGGACATATATCTTTATAGCACACATGTAGATGTTCCAGAGCCTATTTAGATATATATATATATGCTATATACATTTATTTGTCCCCCCTGTCATTTGTAGATACCTCCTACCCTACCCCACACCTTGATCTAAGTCACCACCATTAGGGTTAATTAGATTCATCCACCATTGGACTAGTTATTCCACTCCCTTCTGGTGTTACCCATTACCTTGCGTTTTAATTGTTTTTATGGTATTTGAGTATGCGCCGCTGTCTTTTGTAATTAATAAAATGTTATTGTTTTGCCTACATCAGGCTTTTATTGGTATCTGTCCGCCCACAGTATTGGGAGCGGTTACTTTCTGTACCCCATACAGCTTATCAGACAATTTGTCAGGGAGTATTATACCCCTATTCCGTATAGCAGCCTTGCTGTGCAGTTTAAAAGGGATCTTTGGGAGACCACTTGTGTCTTCTTGTATGTTTGTTCTGTCAGTACTATTCCTTTGCACCGGCTGCCTCTACTATAACTAACTGGTGAGCGGTTAACCATAAGTTATTTCTATAACTGTTTTTAAGACCAGTCACCTTGACATGGGACACATTCCTTATGTGTTTTAGTATCACTATGTATTGTTTATAACTTTATATAAGTGACTTGATTATGTCAATAAATGGTATATCATGAGTGCACTGTTATTGGGATTATAATTTCTCCTTTTTCTTGTAGAAGAGCAACTACACTACATTAGCAAATGTTTTATACTGGTGGCAGTATTTAATTGTTTTATTAACCGTTTCAATATATTCATTATAAGTAGGCTGAACATATTTGTCTCGGCAAAAAGTTAGTCAAATGTCGCGTATGCGCTGTCACGAGCACTAAATGTGCATGCAAACTCGCGAGCGACAACTGCTTATGCGCGATGAGTGCTTGCCGGTCGCACTATCACCTTTTGCTGTGCGCTCATGCGCGATTGGAGGGCAAGCGCTAATTGCGCATATGTGTTCGACAGGCGCAGATCGCGCATGTGCGGCCAGTGTAGAGAAAAAATGGGACAGTGGCCAGAAAAGTCAGGACCCGGGACAAATGGGGAAAAACTGGGACGGTCCTGGCTAAATTGGGACATCTGGTCACCCTAATTTAAAGACACTAGAATGTCCAACGACTAAACAATAAGGACATGAATCACAAGTTTAATGAGATGGCTATACAGAGTTCTGATATGTGTGAGAAATATGCCGTGTACATATTACGTTAGGAATGTGCACATTTTGAAGGTCAGTGGTCCTATTAGTATACTGTATCTGTGGCTTCAGATCTTTTAGTATGTGTATGAATTAAATGATGTATTTCATTTTTCCCACCAGAACCTTAAATTAAGCTTTTTTCATAAGAAATATGAATATGGAGGCTTTTAGCTGCAAACACTTTATCCCATTTGTAAATCATTATTTGTTACTTGCTTGGAGATCTGAGTGTGTGTCACGGTTTTCTGGTTTTAATTGGGTGATAGTTGCAGTCACTGTAGAGATACTAGTCTTCCCTGTTTGTGCACTATAGTAATGGATTATCTGTATGGATAATGTTGCATTTTTTTTTAGATATATACATATATCTTTTTTTCTTATCTTTTCTTTGTGACCTAGAATGCAATCAGAGACAAATGTGAGTGTGGGGTTTTAGTGGTTAGGGTAGGGGGTTAACTTTAGGGATTTTAGTGGTTAGGGTAGGAGGTTTTAGGCTAAGGGCTTAGGGTATGGTATTTTAGGGTAAGGGATAAGCTTAGGCATTTACCTTAGCAGCGGCTGCGAACAGGTCCCGGCAGCAGGGTGAGTCACTGTGAAACAGCCATGACCAAATGCCCTAGACCGCAGTAAGAGTGGTGGTGAGAGAATGTTTTGTGAGGGGAGATGTATTGGGAGTGGTGAGAGGATGTGTTGGGAGGAGGCATGTTGGGAGGAGGCATGATGGGTGGTGATAGGAGGAGTGGAGGTGAAAGAAGGCGTGCTGAGACAAGGCATGGTAGGAGTAGCAGTGAAAGGAGGTGTGGTGGGAATGTTGAGAGAAGGATTGGGGAACGGAGCTTAGAAGGGTTGGGAGACAGGTGAGGAGAGAATTAGGGCAGGTAAGGGGGACTGGAGCAGAAGAGGGGAAGGAGACAAGGGCAGATGGGACTTGGAGGAGTGGCCAGGGAGACAGGGCTCAGCAACAACACCATAGGGAAACACCACAAGCCAGTGGTGAAGCTCAGCAGAGACAATGAGAAATGTGAAATTCTCTGATGAGGAGAACTTAGTTCTTGTTGAGAAAATAATTGAGGTATTTGACCAGATCATGGGGTGCCTCATCCACAATACCTCAATGTCTATAAAGAACTGGCACAATATTGCTCACTCAGTCAACAGTATAATGGTGTTTACAAAGGCTGTCCAGCGCTGTAAGAAGCACTTTTCATATACAGAGAGGAAAGAGAAAATGGAGGAACAGGTGGAGAACCAACCCTACATCTGTACTACAGTCCTTGTGAGGAGATGCTTAAAAAGGAAATTCATGACAAACTTATCGAGGGCATACTGTACATTGATACACAGACACAGGTCATTGTGGACAGGACGAAGAAGAAACTAGTAAGTACAGTCACAAACACCTTTATACAGCGTGTGTTTGAAATAGCATTATAATGTACATTTTTCAGCAATCTTAAATAAACAAAGTTGGTATTTAGTACATTTTAGTGCATAATTGTTCTAGGAACAATTTGAGGGATAACAGAACACAGTTGTCTATATACAATAACATATTACTTTAAAATATATCATTATTATAATATAATTGAACCTTACATATTACATAAGAACTGAGACATCAAAATAATGTGTTCTTTGTAAAATGTATAAAAAGATATATTGGTCAAATCTTCAAATGTATTAGATTTTTTATTCTGTAGGTCCATCCTGATGTCAACATTGCCAGACTGTACATTCCAGCAACAGGGTCCTGATGAAGAAGAAATCATTGACGGACAACAAAGACAGTCGCCTGGTGATGAAACTTTCAGCCTTTACCTTCACAGAAGTCACAAATAGGTACATTGCTTTAATTGAAGTGGCCGTTTAAGTACAGCCTATGCCACAGAAAATAAGCAGGCCTAAGGAAGAGCAATCACAAAAACCTGATGAAGGCCATAATGAAGGCCTGAGGAAGAGTCATTACGAAGACTTGAGGAAGAGCCATCACAAAGGCCTTAGGAAGGGCCGTCACAAAGGCCTGAGGTAGGGCCGTCACAAACACCCGGGTGGAGCTATCACTTAGGCCCGTGGTAGGCATCAGTAAAGCATCAGCCAGCGCCAGGAAAAAGGCCTCAGCCAGGGCAAAGAGCCACAACATAACCAAGCCACTTTACAGAAGACAGTAGGTGATTCTATTGTGCTCGAATTCAGCACTGCCAAGCCATGAGGAGAAAACTGAGCACTATTCATGAAGACGTGCTATCTGGGTCAACAATTGAAGACACAATGATATCAGCAAAACAATTCTGTTGATAAAGAAAAAAAAAGTTGAATTGATTAAAAAGCAAATGCAATCTAATAAAAAGTTGAACACGCTGTTAAGGCAACAAAATGCTGTGAATTCTAAGATTGCCAGCAATGTTCAACAGGGTAACCCAGGGGTCTGCCAGCTTTCACGGAAGAAGAGACCTTTTATTTTTTTTATTTTGAGAGCTGCAGCACATGCATGAATATGAACACACCTCCACACATATGATACATACATATATTGTACATACTAAAATGTTAATGTTCATATACTGTATGCCTATGACAAACATACTTCAATCACTTTTAATGCGATTTCTGCGGTTGGACTTCTTTAGAGAGTTGCTCAATGTTTGGTGTATACGCAGTGATTTTCAGTTTAAGGCCGGACTCAATTCTCACAGCGCTTCTCAATTTGATTTTTATGAAATTCATGTTAGAAAACACTTTTTCACAAAAGTATGTCGATCCGAAGATTGAGAGGAGCCCAAATGCATATGTCTTCAGTTGACTAGGTGTCCGGTAGACAATTCCAAATGTCAAATACAATCTGGTCTTGTTTTTTAAGATCTGCATTTTCAGACCACTTGTGATGTAGTGCCAAGGTAGACTTCTGCCTTTTCAGATCCTCAAGTTCAGTGACAAGGCATTTAAATTTTGAATTCTACAAATCCTTGGCCTGCAAGTACAAATTGTGCTCGATCAACTCTATGAAACGCTGAAAAATTCAATTTGGAAGTGTCTGCATCAAGGGGTTTCAACAGAAATGACAATGTTGCCTTTTTCTCTCTGAACTCTTGAAATCGCCCAGCAAACGCAGCTTGCATTTTAACAACTGTTTCCGCAAGGAACTTAAGATCAATGTCACAGTCATTTGTTTGTTGATATTGCTTCAAGTTTAGGAAATGCACCGATGTGCCATTCTCTATGTCTCTCACAAACAAAGACAGCTTTCGTTCAAACAAAAGCACTTTTCCAAAAGCAAAATTGCATTATTTCCCTGTAGCTTCCGATTTAGCACATGTAAGTGAGAAGTTATATCCACCATGAAATAGAATTTCTGTAACCAGTAAAGATCCGTTAGCTTTGTATATTCAAGCCTTTCTCTTGCAGGAATACCTTCACTTCCTTGAGACATGACAAACCGCATCAGCACTTTACCTCTGAACAGCCATCGTACCTTGTTATGCAAGAGAAGATCGGAATATTGGCTGTTAACTTTTTGAAGGTTCGCAGAACTGATGATGTTTGAGACGCTTGCCATTATTTTGTCAAGAATCTTCACGTCTAAATCCATTACTTTTGATATCTCCTCTGGAAAGCTTTGTGCACAGAGTGTCTCTTGATGGATTATGCAGTGAAATAAAATTACATCATGCTCCATACTTTTTTTAAGTAAAGATACTAAACACTTGTGTGCTCCCTTCATGTTCGGTGCCCCATCTGTAACAATAGAAATTAATCTGTTGATGTCAATTTCTTTTTGTTTCAAGCATTCAGTAACAGCAGATGCAATGTCTTCCCCCGCGTTTGTTTTCTGAGTAGCAATAATGCGATTAATTCTTCTTGAAGTCCGTGAGAGATACCGTATCAGCCAGGGAGGGCAACCTGGGCAATGTCGTCTACATCACATGACTCATCGCAGGCAATAGAAAATCCAGCTGCTGAATTAATGTCATTACCCTGCCGGCTGGTTACATCTGTGGTCATCTTTACAGTTCTGCCTCTTACAGTCTTGGCAGATAGTGAAATTACTAAAAAAATAATTACTATTTCGTTTTTAAAATCGCTGAAGAGGTGCTCCGATGTTTTAATGAAAATTTCTTTCATGCATTTTCCGTCTGTGAAGGGCTTTCCTCATTTAAGAATCTCTTGAGCTGCCACAAGACTAGCAGTAGTTGTATTACTAGATGATTTTACCCATTGAATAAGTGTACACTTTGTTTGCTTTGCGTTGTACAGTAGCTCCTCTACTGCCTTTTTTCTTTATCGTCCGCTGGATACTTTCCGGTAAATGTGCCATGTTTTTTGTTTATTTTTTTCAAAATGTCTAGGTTGGATTTCTTATTGTTGGACAGTTTCTCGTTGCAAATGAGACACAGCGAGAGTACAGCTGGATTCGATATAAATGCATAAGACTCAGTCCACTCATTTTGAAATTCTCGATGTTCATCTTCTATCTTTCTCTTTTTAGTTGTCGTTTTTCCACCCTTGGACAAAAAATGCAAAATAATTTAAATACGCATGGTCCTGTGTATTTGTTTGCTCTAACTGCCCCACCTTCTTCTCTTACACCACCTCTCACCCCATCCCTTGTACTCTCTCCCCCACCCAATCCCCTCCTAACCACACAATTTCTCCCTTCCCCAATGCTCAATTATGCCCCACACTGAATTATCCCCCACTCAATTATGACCCAGAGTCATGTATCCCCCCACTCAATTATATCCCCCACCACCCACAGAATTATCTCACACAAAATGATCCCCATACCCACTCCCCACATAATTATCCCCAAAAATTATTCCCACAGAATTATGCCACACAAAATGATCTCTCTTCCCCACTCCCACAGAATTATCCCTCACAGAATTATCCCCCATACGCATACTTGCAGCACTTCCAGCAGTAATTCTCAGTGTTGTGGTCTAAGGAATTACACCCTGGCAGTATAGACCCTGAGGGTCTACCACCTCGCAGATGAGGTGCAGGCATACTGAGGCTGACGCACGCTGCCAGAAGAGGATGAGAGGCCCGGGTCCCGAGTCATCGACTGAACAACTTCCGGTGCATTGGCGCAGAGCGCTAACAAGCAGGGGAGGTCATTGGAGGCCATGACATTGGAGGAAGTGCCCACTTCCTGCAGGTTGCCGACCCCTGGGGTAGCCAAAATCAAACTCAGAATTGTTATGCTCTCATGTAGCAGGCCATAGAAGTGTTTAAACCACAATGAAGCACATCTGCTACAACCTCATTGCATGCTACTCTTATAGAAACAAGTACACCAGGCCCTTCACAAGCAGCTAGTCCTCACCACCTCGCAGAGGGCTTCACACTATGGGAGGTACTAGAAGCAGCCTGGGACGTGACATAGAAGAGGGCCAGATAGTACATTTGTCTGTCAAAATTGTCTCTATCTCTCTATATACTAATATTAGACATGCATTACATACCTTCAAAAAAGTTCCCAGATATTCTCGTGCAATATTTTGCACAACCTCACTGTAGGAGCAGGACAAAAAATGTAGTCGATATCAGGGGTTCACATGCAGGGTGGTGGTCGAGGCAGGTGGGGGGAGATGATGGCGACTGGAACAAATTACCAGAGGGAAGCAGACGGCAGAGGAATTAGGAGTTACACGGAGGCAGAGCAGGACTACAGGGGAGGAGTGCACCTCAGCAGTCCGAACCAGAAGTCTTTCTTACTTCCGGGGTTTATGCTGCTACAGCAAGATACATACATAGATACAGTATGGATAATATAAAAAATGATTGCATATTTGTGTTTTTGGAACAAAGTCTGTGAAAATCTTTTAATGCTCAATAATGACTATGTACATATAATACCTGATAGATTTTTCCTATTTATATGGAGGAGGTATGTTAAACTTATTAATTATGTGCATGTATTACTATACAAGTAAATAAACATGGGACAAACACACTAATTAAAGGGCAAGATCCATAGAGGGTGCAAAGGTTTAGCACATCCAGAAACATTGATTAACTACACAGTATGAGGCTATTATTCATATTAATTGATAACAGGAATCATAGGCGAATGATAGCATTATTAATAGCTAATCTCACCCATTTTCTGGACTTGTGTATTAACAGTATGGTACAGATATAACATAACAGTATAATCTAAAAATATTTGTCATGACTTGACAAGCAAAATAACCACAGTAAGCATAGAACTTACTCATGTCAATAAGAGGAGGCTCCAGCAATGTATTTAGAAAATTGAGTCAAGAGGCTGTGCATATCTCTTAAAATAATTGCAGCAAGTACTATTTGTCTCACTGCATGTACGCTGCTGCACCCTGCTGCACAGTGCAGGTCACACCCCTGCAAGGTAAATGTGTAATTAGTGAGCTAACTGCCATGTATCACTCAGTCTTTCAAGCTACACTAAGAGAAAGGCAATGTTTAACCCTTTGAGTGCACCGAGACGTAGCTGCTATGTCATGGGGTCCAGTAACTACGTCATAGGAAAAATGCTCATTTTGCTAGGGGAGATCACGTTCTGCACTCTGACACGATCTACACAAATGAGGAACCAGAGTAGGCGCACATTTATTTATTACAATATTTATATAGCACTCGTATGTAGGGCGCTGTACATTAGTTGTAAAACAATGGTGGGGTTATATATGGAACATTTCATGTGATGGACATAGAATTAATGTCTTTGTGGTGGGCAGGGGTAGTAATATTATGGTCGGGGTATGGGTTCGATTCATAGATAGCTTGCATTGTTGGTATGCACGGGTTGGGGTCAAGTCCCTGGATTTAGTTTTGTCAGTTGCATGATCATGGGTCTGACAGTGGAGGCGAGTAATTAATTAACACATGTAGGGTCATGCTACAGATCTAAACCCAAAGCCGGCTTTGAAATTTATCGTGGCTCGGTGCCGGTGAGAGTGCAGGGTCTCTTACCGTCTCTGGCATGTCCTCCTGCTCCTCATCTCAGCAATGTCATGGCATCACGTCACGTTGTCATAGCAAAGGGACACCACAGTGTCATGTGATGTCACATCATTGCAACGTGACATGGTGACGTTGTAGAGATGAGGAGCAGGAAGATAAGGTATAGAAGATATGAGCCAGTTACACGGTTTAACTGTTGTGGGGCAGAGCGTGAGGCCTCTGTTAGCGAGGTGCTCGGTGTGACTACACCACAGATGGAACCACCAACAAGCCTATGTCCCCTGGAATGCTATAAGTGTTTGCTTTATTATGGAGAATGCAGCAAGTCACTCCAATATCTGCAGATTTCTCCAGAGGAATACTGTAGCATACCACCTTCACCTTATCCAGACACCTGAAATGATTTTTTAACACTTCAAATATCTGCTCAATCACACAGCGTGTGCCTTTATTTTCCTCCTTCCTATGAGTTTACTGGGTATCTGTGTGTTTATTTTACTCATTATAATTTTGCTGTGCTGGAGTTAATGCATTTGTCACTGGAGTGAGAAGTCAAGCCCAGTAGCCATAGACGGGGTCGAATAATAAGCTAAAAAAGAAGCAGGACCGTTACATTATTTGATTGCTTATTTCACCTTGCACTGCCAGAGGGGCCTGCAATGCATTTGGTTGCCCTGTTAGGTGATAAAAGGCTAATTATAGATCATGCCGCTCTCTCCTCTGACTTGGAAACGATATGTATCTCCTGGCTTGCCTTTTCATGGCTTGAAGTACTTGACATAAGCAGCAGGAGAATGTAGTTTGTGCAAATCCACCTACAACAGCCAATACTGACTGAAAAGAGCCAGCGGCAAAAAAATGTAATAAGCCGAGTGTCTTGACAAAAGCAGGCACAGCATGAGTCCAGTCAGTGAGGGGATCTTAGTCTCGCATCAGCTCATCATAACTAGCCATGGTACTGTAGCTGCGCTGCTCAAACGGTATCTCTGAGATTTCCTCCTCAGTGAGACCTGCCAGGATGCTCCTCTCCCTAAACACCCTGGGCCTTAGCTGTCTCTTCCTCAGCCTCTCTCCCATTCTCCCTGTCTGCCCAAATCTGTCTCTCTCTTATCTGCACCTACTCCACCAGCATCTACTCAAACCCATCCATTTTAGTCAGCATTAGAAAGAGTAACACCCATTTTTGGGGTATATATGGGCTGCAACGCACCACTAACGCCACCCTCAAGCAGCTGATAATAACTTGCAATATTTACGTGAAGAAATTACCTATTGCCAGTCCTCCCTGTTTGATGACTCCCACGTACGTGTACATCCTTTTCTATAGTTAATATTTCATATTGTGAGTGGTCATTTTAACACTTTCATATCTCAAAAAGGCATAATTGTTTCCGGTAACATGTTGATTTGCCCCTCAAAATGATACATGTCTTTATGCAATAATACCTCTAATGCATTGCACAGCATGAGTGCTCTAATTTTTCATATCGCAGTTTTATGACGAGGTCAGTGTATGGAGTTGGTACACTGTATGGATCTCATGCATTAGCATAACTTTTTAGACAGACGCACAGCTCTTCCTCATTGCATGTGATTTTTAAGAATGAATAATTTTTAATGTTACATACTGTAGCTTTACAGTTTATGCCGTACTGCATATAAAGGGTTATTCATTCAATGGCGATAGTGGCGATCAAGGCACCAAAGCACAGAAACTGCTATTGCAGTGTCCGGATTTCATGAATAACGTCCATTGAGTTGTTTCAGATGCGAACAAAGAACTTACAATATCATTTTCGTACTTGAGGTACAGGGGAATAACGTGACTTGCCCAAGGTCAAAGGCACGTTACCACTAATCCATTCCACAAATTGCTTTTATATGCAATGTAAACAATGCAATGCTTGTGTTATGCCAGAAATCCACTCTTGTTACAGAAGAGAGCATGCGTGTCATACTTGGTGATAACAAGTAATTTCTTTTTGGTGTAGATCCTTTCATATCATGCATCTGCTGCTGAAGAAGAAACAATGGAGCTGCAGGTAACAGCGGTAAAAACAATTTTCTTTCTTTTACAAAATACTTCTAGCAAACGTAGATTTTTGTTATGCATTGTTGTTTCATTACAGGTTCGAGAGAAGGAGAGGCTCAGTGAGTAACAACACTGACTGGCACGGAGTTTGAATATACAAATACAGCTCAACCCCGATTATTGGTATCTTAAATACTTTATTGTACAATGCATACAATTGTACTTTAATTCTAACGCGATCCGCTTATAACGCGATGCGATTCTTTGGACCGCAAGCACAGCGTTATAAGGGGGTTAAGCTGCATACACACAAATGTACAGTATTTGGACAGATATTTTTAATCATGAGGATATACCGTAGGTAGTGGCGGATTTCCCATAAGGCCCAAGCCTAAGGCGGCAAAATTTAGGGGCGGTAAAAATGTCCACCCCATATACTTTTGCCGTGCTCTCGGGCCTATCGGGTCTGATGGGAAGTCATTTAACTGCTGCGGCCACCTCTTTACCTGCGACCCTGCTTCTCCTTCTGAACCATAGCGTCAAATGACGCTGCGAACGTCACCAACGGGATGTCACGGTGTCTCCTTGCCATGGCAACGCGATGTCACTGCGGCAAATGACATCATGACCTTGCGTTACCATGGCAAAGTGACGCCGTGCGATGTCACATTGATGACGTCTGCTGCGCCATTGGACGCTGCGGTTCAGACGTAGGAGGGGGTATCAGGTAAGGAGGCAGCCGCCACTGCTATATCAATAGGGGTGGCGGATTTTTAAATCTGCCGCTGACCATAGGGATTTGCCTATTTAATTATTTGAGAGGAGTCACAGCAGTTCCATAAGGAGGAGAAGGGCCTGTAGATTTCTATTGTCACCAATGCTTTCCAGTGCACTAGGGCGGTCAGTTATCAACAACCTAACTGGAACTGGAGAAATCCATTATTGAAGTCATTCTTTCTATTACATGGAAGCCTCAGCCAATAGTTCCTGAGGTTGAGGTCGGGTGGGATTTTTCTGAGAGACCACTCAGGTTCCTAATATATTGCTCCTTTAAAACTTGTTACTTTATGACAATACGATCCAATGTTTCAGTCCTGTTTCAGACCTTACTCAATGCCAGAGGAGTAACTAGGTATTTTTGAGCCTGGAGCATGTCCCATCAATTGCGCCCACCCCCATTTTGTTTTATAGAACCAAGGCAAAACAGTCTTGTAATTTTTTACTTTTGGAGTTCTACGACTCACTCCCCCCTTTCTCTCTCCCAGCCCACACACAAACTCCCCCCTCCCTCCCCCTTTTATCTCTTTCCACCTATTCCCAACCCCCCATTCTCTCCCACTCTCCCCTCAAGTCTCTCTCACTCCCCCACAAGTCTCGCACTCCCCCTCTTCCCTCCACCAAGTCTTACTCCCCCTCTCCCCTCCCCAAGTCTTACTCCCCCTCTCCCCTCCCCATCTCACTCCCCCTCTACCCTCCCCAAGTCTTACACTCTCTCCCCTCCCCAAGTCTCACCCTCTCCCCTACTCAAGTCTCACCCTCTCCCCTCCTCAAGCCTCAATCCCCCTCTCCCCTTCCCAAGTCTCACTCCCCCTGTCCCATCCCCAAATCTAACTCACCCTCTCCCCTCCCCAAGTCTCACTCACCCTATCCCCTCCCTAAGTCTCACTCCCCCTGTCCCCTCCCCAAGTCTCAGCCCCCTCTCCCCTCCCAAAGTCTCACTCACCCTATCCCCTCCCCAAGTCTCACTCCCCCTCTCCCCTCCCCAAGTCTCACTCCCCCTCCCCAAGTCTCACTCCCCCTCTCCTCTCCCCAAGTCTCTCATTCCTCCTCCCCAAGTCTCACTACCCCTGTCCCCTCCCCAGTCTCAATCTCCCTCTCCCCTCCCTAAATCTCACTCCCCATCTACCATCCCCAAGTCTCACTCACCCAATCCCCTCCCCAAGTCTTACTCCCCCTCTCCCCTCCCAAAATCTCACTTCCCCTCCCCAAGTCTTACTCCCCTTCTCCCCTCCACAAGTCTCTCATTCCCCTTCACCTCTCCCAAAGTCTCTAATTCCCACTCTCCCCTCCCCAAGTCTCACTCCCCCTCTCCCCTCCCCAAGTCTCACACACCCTATCCCCTCCCCAAGTCTCACTCCCCCTGTCACCTCCCCAAGTCTCACTCACCATCTACCATCCCCAAGTCTCACTCACCCAATCCGCTCCCCAAGTCTTACTCCCCCTCTCCCCTCCCAAAATCTCACTTCCCTTCCCCAAGTCATACTCCCCCTCTCCCCTCCACAAGTCTCTCATTCCCCTTCTCCTCTCCCAAAGTCTCTCATTCCCACTGTCTCACTCCCCCTCTCCCCTCCCCAAGTCTCACTCCCCCTCTCCCCTCCCCAAGTCTCTCATTCCGCCTCTACTCTCCCCAAGTCTCTCGCTCTCCCCTCCCCAAGTCTCACTCTCCCCTCCCCAAGTCTCACTCCCCCTCTCCCCTCCCCAAGTCTCTCATACCCCCTGTACCTTCCCAAGTCTCTCACTCCCCTTCTCCCCTCCCCAAGTCTCTTACTCCCTGTCTCTCACTCCCCCTGTCCCCTCTCGAAGTCTCTCACTTCCCCTCTCACCAAGTCTCTCTCACCCCCAAAGTCCGTACCTGTGGAGTAGGGGGGATCTGTCCTGGCAGCGATTTTTGAGTTTGACCGCTGGGATAGGCCCCCGCCCCCTCTGCTGCACCCGCCACCATCACGCTCCCTCCTTCTCCCTCCTCTGTCGCAGGCATGCCCTCCTCTATCACTGCCATTGTGCTCCTTCCACCGCTCACCTGAGCGCGCCCAACCAACCTGCGCCCCCCTACACTACTGCTCCCAGTGCAGCTGCCCCTCTTGCCTCACGCACCTCCCAGTTCTACCTCTGCTCAATGCTATCATTTATTTTCTTTCACACTTTAGAATTATACTAGGACTCTGAACCATACTCCATCCTGATGTATTCTCCATCCCACAATGAGCAGCCACCTTACCTTCTTATTTCAACATTGTCCCTCATTCCCTCTAGAATGTAACATCTCTCTAGCAGATTTGTATCTGTTTGTATCTGTTTGTGCATGTTTGTCCTCACTTGTATGTAACTGTTTCTGTAAAACACATAACTCTGTACTTACTGTACTACGCTGCAGAATATATTGGCGCTATACAAATAAACAATAATAATAGGACTCGTGGTCGACCATTAGCCTGTTTAACAAGACAACGGCATTCTGCATCAAAATGTCATTATGGCTACATCAGTCATGTTATGACAAAGATATTATATCGCTCACATTTTGTTATCTATATATTGTGATGTGACGGTCTCAAACTATTTCATGACGATCTTGCATTAAATGTATCTATTATTGCCAACGTCCATTTAATTTCTAGACGTTATTTTTACAATTAAATTTGTATTTGTTTCCTTTTTACAAGATAACAAGAACAACATGACTTTCAGTGAATGCTGTGCGGAGACACCCCCCCCCTCACCCCCCCCCCCCCACCCCCACCCCCAGCATTACAATTTAAATCTCTGTAGAAAGCAAGAAATTCCCCAAATATGTTTTTGTTTCAGCAGAGTGATAGCACCTGTTTTCTTCTGTGTGTTTTTTTGGGCCAGGGATGCTGGAACAGTGATTTTCTGATTACTCATTCACAAGGCAGAATATTACAAGGTTTAAACAAGTAGTACACAGCTCTGAAATAAATAATCAGTGGGGTTTTTTTTACCTTTTTTGGGGGTTAAAGAACCCTATAATTATATTTTGAAATTCTGCAGAACCCCAACCTTCTCTAATAGTGCATCTGAGATCAGATGCAGTGTAAGGAACCCCAGCCCTCTCTAATAGCGCGTCTGAGATTAGATGCATTGTAAGTATCAAATATATTAAACTGATAATATTTATATTTACTAAATATGGGCATAAAATTTAAAAAATGCACACAATTCTGTTAAATTGTAACCATTAGGTATGCAACATGACGCAATGTGTCAAGTCATTTTAGACAAGGAACTATGCGTCATATGGGAGAAGTAGCATAACATACCACGCACATCTTATTAAGGTTTGCACTTCTTTTTAGCACTTCAGCCCTAAAGGGTTTTTTTTCATGCAAAACTGATCTAAAAGGTGGCCTTGTAAATTCGCAATTACAACTCCGTTCAAAGGGTCAATTTAGACCCCTACACTGAACAGTCACATCATTATATTGAACATTTCTGTAACATTTTGTACTGGATAATACTGAATTTTTCCATAAACTCTTACAAATATCCATCTCGCCAGTAGCTGTAACGTGGACGACTGTTTGTCCAGTTTGCAAACGTTTATTTTGTCAATTAGACGCATGAGTTATGTTGTGTCCATTTTTGTCTTACATATCTGTGAGCAGTCTGTGGAGATGTGATGGGGTTATGAGCATTAGTTACTGGGAGCAATGTAACTGTATTCAGTGCAGTTTTTATTTTTCTTTGTATTGAATTAATCTCAGGTGTGTTATTAGCCGTTGTATGCAAGAGATTGATTGCCATAAAATGTAAGACCCGAATAATGCATGTAATTCTGTTCTGCACTGAAGAATGTGAGAGCTCACCTGTGAGTGTAGCTCTGGATAATGTAGCTCTGGATAATTGATGTTTCTTCTCTCCTAAAGGGAGCCATTTTGCCATCTGCACAATCGCTTAAACTAACAGACTTCTACTTCAGCGATTTTGAGCTCTCTGACATGGAAACCACATTGGCCACAAGTCGAATGTTCACCGACCTCAACCTTGTGCAGACCTTCCAAATGAAATATGAGGTATGGATACTGAACCAGGCCAAACTGTGAGAATGTAAAATGATTTGTGATTGCAAAAGTTGTGTGTATGCTAGGCAACCCTGCATAACAATGACCATATTGAGGACTGGACACATAACACACACAGAAACAGAGTTATGAAAGGACCTGTTTGTTCTGGTCACATCATCAGAAAAGTTATCATTTCTATAGGTACAGTCATATAATTTCTGTCACATACATAGAGTAGTATGCAATGATAGTGGCTTAGGTATTCATAATTTAATTATACTTAAGCATAGTATCCACTTTATATTGCTCCTTTTCGTTTTCTCTTTTTATAGCCAAAGTTAAATTGTTTAGCATTGCGTGCAAAATACATTTCCTAACTTCCCACTTGTCTGTCTTTAAAGATCCTTTGCCGATGGATTCTGAGTGTGAAGAAGAACTATCGAAAGAATGTTGCATATCACAATTGGAGGCATGCTTTTAATACAGCCCAGTGTATGTTTTCAGCATTAAAAACTGGCAAGATTCAGGTACGCCGAGGTGATGTAAATAAGTAAGCTACAGACAGATTTTTTTTAGAAATCATCGTTTTGATTCCATCCATATGTTTACATGAAGTTGAAGTGTGTGGAACCAGCTCGTGTCTATGGAAAAGGACTTGCTCCATTTGGTTACAGTATAAATATAACTTGATAGTGCACTGTTGGCTTTATAGTCATGCTCTGTTAACATACAGGTACAGCCGAGAAAGAGGGTAGTTACTGTACATTCTATGGGGATGTTTTTGAACTAGGATACTAAATGTAATGCTGGTGATATGTCAATAAAGCCTTCAATGTCAAAGGCAAACCTGATCTTATATGTGTATTACGTTAACAAATTCTCTTTGACACCTTGGGAGCCACCTCGTTGCTCTAGAATTGCACCACTTTTGCCTTGACTTATGTCACCGTCCGTATCCCATCCCACTGTTTCTGTAGTGAGATCTAGAAACTTGGCGAGGAACATGGTGCAGTGTAAGAAAATACGTTCACATAATGGCTAATATAGGTTGAAGTATTGGAGGGGACGTGTATACATACTAGAAATTGGTAGAAATGTCAGCTTTGTTTGACATTTTACGGATGTTTTCACAATGTGATTTACTAAAGGTGTTTTGGTCAGTTTTTAGACCAGTCATTTTGCCGATGCCAGCAGCCTCTGAATTGTATACAAATGACAGAAAAGGAGGTGCATTTTATGTGTATATTGAGATCCCCCTATTTAAGGCCCTCAGTGCTTTGCAGACCCCTCCAGCACAGAATGGGTTAAGATAGGAGTTTGAACACTTTTTACTACTAGTTATTAGCAGCACAGTATTCTCCAGTTGCTTCAGTTTACCAATTACAGGCTCCTTTGACTACAGTGTATAGCACTCTGCAAGATCACATCCAAATAGAAGTACTGTATTGGGGTTTGTAAAAAAGAGATGGTCAGACCATCACAATCTCAAAACAAGTACATATTCACATGACTTGCTTGTAGTTTCATGTCCCAGAAGCGGTATTGCTCCTGCTGACAAACGTCCATTTGTTGTAGAGTCTAAGGGATCAACAATAGGGTTCTTCATCCATTAAAGTATGCCGATCTTTTGAAACCTCGCACAGTATGATGTCTTCAAAGCTCAGTACAGTATCATTAATCTATGAAGAACCATAACGCTACCTAAAAGGTATCATGACCTACAGCAAACCTACAGCACACGAAAACGAGATTTGGCAACGTTTTATATGTTTCTTCATAAAATATCTTGTATCTTATTCCTTAACAATTGTTTTACTAATTCTTCCAGCTTTAACCACTAGCGAGTAATCTACCACTTGCATTATTTTATTTGATATAAACATAATTTGACTTAACACTAGCAGTGTGTGTCTGGTGTCTTGCTGTGTTAAATGCGTCTGTGTTTTTATTTGTAGAATAAACTGACGGATCTAGAGATTCTCTCTCTTATGATAGCCACCCTGAGTCATGACTTGGATCACAGAGGAGTTAACAACTCTTTTATACAGAGGTAAGAACTGGTCCTGTCCAAACACTGGTACTTTACCTCCCTACTAAAAAATAATTGTACATTATTTATTTAGTTACTGTGCAGAGTTTAATATGCAGTGTGCAGTGAACTATTCGTTATTTATTCATACAGATACCAGGGGAACAGTTTGTTTCTTTATCAATTTATTAGAGAGAGGTGATTTGCATTACTGGCTTATCTGACAGCAACTGTGTTATAAGACACAAGGGCCTATTCTTGTAGCTCCAAAGTGTGAAAAAAACGCGTCTAAATTGCCCTTTAGAAGTGGATTGACATACTTTGCTATTCTGTAAGCCCTTATCGCATGTCTAAACTG
The DNA here is from genome assembly GCF_040206685.1 of Ascaphus truei. NCBI lineage: Eukaryota > Metazoa > Chordata > Amphibia > Anura > Ascaphidae > Ascaphus > Ascaphus truei. The sequence continues at coordinate 444,315,732 of NC_134483.1, forward strand.
TGTATAAGTGGCTTTTTTAGAAGTGGTTTTACGCTTGCTCTGACAATCAGATCAGTTTGTCAAAAAGCCTCAAACGCACATTTTTTGCCCACAGCTTCTAATCTCGTACAGTAGCTCTGTTTGGCAAACCGCTTCTAAAAAATAGCATTGTTTAACACCACCTAAAGGAGGGTGAGATTGGTATTACAAGTTTCATCCAGAGCCTGAAATATGGGTTTTGCTCTCTCAGCCATACCCGTAAGTCAGACTGGGAATGGAGTTAGCACCACCTCTTGTCATTCCACTTCTAAAGCACGTACAAATCGGACGGTTTGGCTGTTAACCCATATGGTTTGTCACTTTTTTAGACGAGGTTTAGAAGAAGCAATTTACAATAGAGGGTTTGTTCCCACATTTCATTCCGCTTCTCGTGAACATGCCAAGCCAAGTGGTTTGGCAATGACAACTTCGGAGCTACTAGAATAAGCCCCACACTCTCAGCTTTTAAAGAAGTTAACTAAGTGTATCAATATATTTCATGGTTACAGTATTGGTGACTGCTGCCTTTATAAAAAAAATATATCAGATGACTATAATTATATCCTAAATTATTTGTGAGAGTTGTATTCACAATGTTTGTAAACCATGTAAATTAATACATTTTAATTCCCTTTCGCCTCATTTTATTTTTTTGTCTGCATGTTCCTTCCCCCTACTCAGACCCCTCGTCAATATAATGTGAAGTCATCTTCCACATGTTTAAGGACATTTTATGCCCATTCATTTGGATAGAGCGGAACTGTCGCACCACTGGCAAGATGCCTTCACAGTATATTGGATAGGTGGCCTAGTTCTCTAAAACAAGTGACAGAGAAGCCCAATGCTACATCCAATATGACAAAAATACAGTAAACCTGGGAAGGAGGTGGCCACTAACCTCCAACACCTGAGGCAGCTGAAAATAAGTTAACAAACACACAGAACAAACAACACACAGAACCCCAGAAAGCTCTTTTTGGGAACCCCTGAGCCCCCACAAAATATATGTATATGTGTCAAAAAGGAGAGCTATTGAGCGTGGCAAATGTATACAACAAGCGACAGAGAAGCCCAATGCTACATCCAATATGACAAAAATACACAGTAAAATACTTATATATTCTCTTAAAAAAGGGTCATTTAGTTTAGCCCTTTGGTCAAAGCATTGTAAGCCTGTGAGCCACGACAAGGCAGACCCTATTCACAGGTCCTAACACTACCAAATAAAATACTAATATACCTCTATTAGGATTAAAATTCTCATTTACCTCTAAACAGGTTGGAAAATGACATTACTATTAAGCCTATTACTAAAATTAGTTCAACGTGGTCCTAATTGTTATGCTTCTTTAATGTTGGCTTTGGTTATAGACAGACTACAAGTTGATTTATGGTTCTCTGACACATCTGCTATTTGGTAGATGTTTTTTAGCATTGGATAATCTTTTCTGTGCAGTATTGCATGGCAGGCATTTACTGAATACAAATGATCTTTGTATCCATGTGTGAATGCAGGAGCGCACATACGTACTATATATCACGGCCAGAACACTGAATTCCTGTAAGAGGAATAAGTTTTGTTTGTCTGTAAAGTGAGCAACTCTAGAAACGGAAGCCTGCTCCTCTATGTAAGGGTCTTGGTTTTCAGAGTGGGTTCATATGCACTGAAAACTGACTGGGTGTTTTCATGACATTTCCACTTGACCGTTTATTTTCTGTCCCCATTCAATGGCTCAGGAAAAGTTGTACAACTGCTTTGACACGTCTCATGAATTTTACAGTGGTGTCTGGTTCAAGCTATTGCATTGAATTTGTAAGACAAGGAAACCCCTGAGCCGTTCATCACCTGCACTACTTTTTATGGTTATTTCATATTTTAAGATATGTTTAAAGTGTTTGGGTCCAAAACCACAACTGCAAAAAGCATAGTAATAAATATCAAGGTAGGAAGTGAGAGTTGTGGCAGTCAGGGAGCGAAGAAGACGGGATGGGGTGTAGCGAGAGATGAGTGCTGCAAGGTAAGGAGAAGAAAGACCATAGAGAGATTTGTAGGCCAGTGTGAGGAATTTGAAGAGGGTGCACTGTTGGATGGGTAGCCAGTGGAGTTGGAAAGGGGAGGGCAGTTGCATGGGCAGAGAGGGGGAGATTGAGATATGTACAGGCTGCAGCGTTTTTGGTTTGTTGGAGGAGTAGATGGGGAGACCGTGAAGAAGGGAGTTATAATAGTCAAGACAGCTGAAGATAATGGTGAGGATGAGAAGTTTGGTCGAGGAGAGAGAAATGAGTGGACAACTTTTTCTTGTGTTGTATAAATTATTGTTGTATGTTAAACCTGAGAGGCTGAGTGAGACATGCTTTTTTTTAGTGGTAACTTATTCATATTTTTATTTTGCTACTTAAAGCTACTGTCATTTTAAGAAAAAAGTATAGTGACGAGACATCAAAGCAAAATGATTAGAAACGTAATTACATATAACAATTGTTTCATTGCTAAAGTTGGCAAAGAGAAATCTTCCATAGGATTCAGACATAAGTGAGGTATATGAAAAGAAAAAGACGGCGCACTACTCTCATAGCATAATAATGTAAATGTATTTGTGACAAATAAAAAGGTGGTTTTATATGCACATACAGAAACTCCAATAGTTAAAACGGGGCATGTTTGGGGCACATGTTACCACTGCAGCATACAACTGGTCACAGTTATGAAAGCCGCCGCCGCTCCAGTCCCAGTCAGGTGGGAGAGGGCGTCCTAGTGTCCGGGCGCTCTGATCTCTGTGATCTCTCTGTGTTGAATGTAACAGAACAGTCTAAATCCCTCACTGTTTGCTCTGGGTGAGCCGTTCGCTTACGGAGCACTAGAGCGGACCAGCTGACGTCACCAGAATCGTGACGCACTAATGCGACCAACTAGCGCTGACTCAGGTTGGCTTACCACATGCTCCATCAAAGCAGAACACAGTGAATTGGGACCAAAAAAGCAATTGTTGCTCAATACAATAACCTCCTACGCGTTTCGTAGAACTAGTCTAGTTCTTCAGAAGTCGACTTCTCCAAAAGAATTAGTGCGGCGCGATTGCAGTGGTCAGCGGCTCCACTCTAGTGCTCCGTAAACGAATGGCTCACATTGTGGATACTGAGCCCCAGACCAAACAGTGAGGGATTAAGACTGCTCTCTTACATTCAACCGAACTTCGTGGGTTCCCTGACGGGAAAGTCATCACAACGTCTGAAGCGGGTACAGTCGTGAGAGTGAGCCTGGAGATCAGCACGCCCGGATACTAGGACGCCCTCAGCTACCTGACTGTGACTGTAGCGACGGTGGCAGCGGCTTGCAGAACTGTGACTGTATGCTGCAGTGGTAACATGTGACCCAAACATGCCCTGTTTTAACTATTGGAGTTTCTGTATGTGCATATAATACCACCTTTTTATTTGTCACAATACATTTACATTGTTACGCTATGAGAGTTGTGCTCTGTCTTTTTTATTTTCACATGTCATCCAAGATGTCGAGCCATCTTTTTTGACCAGCAGCAGACTCTCTTACTTTGTAATATGAGGTTATTTTTCATTTTTTACAGTCACTGACTTGTAACATATTTAACCTTGGTGCACTTTTATTACTGAGAACACTATCACTGTTATATGTTTAAGTCTCTTCAAGATTTTGTTACTTAAGAGTCACTACTCACAAAACAATTTTGGTGCACAGTTTTTTCTTTTGTAAGTGAGGTATACTCTGTTTTAAATTACATTTCACTGGAAATCCTTTTAAATAACATTCCCATAATGTGACAAGCTACTGTACGTTACTGGAAACTATGACAACCAATATATGCAAACAATTGCAAACCATAAACAAATAGTCTTTGTGGTTTGTAACCTAATATACTAAAGTGTTCCAGAAATGAATCTTACGTTGCGATGAGTGTAGGGTGCATGGGACTGTAGCTATATATTACAGTGTTTTGCTACTACATTCATTGTCATTGCAAAAGAAGAAAAATAAACAGGCATTGTGGTATGTCAGTAAAGGAAGAAAGTGCTTAGAGGCATTTTGGTATAAAACAAAATGACCAGAACGAACTGGTAATTACTATTGCTTAATATGAAACCCAGAATCCATTGCTCTGTGGCTGTTAACACGCGGAGAGTTATTTTAACATTAAGCAACTGGATGCGGTGATACTGAAAATGTTTTATTATGTTACTAGTAGATAATGCGGGTGCCACAGTGATAGGATTTTATAATAAAACTCAATCTAGTTAACATTCTTGCATAACGAAGTGAAATTAGTAGTCTCTTTAATGTATTCAATACTGTAAGCACCTGCCACACATTGAGACCTAAAGAAGACGTTAGGTCCTAACCCGATTTGTGATGTATTCAGTGCAAGTGGGTGTCAGGGCGAAGGACACGAGACTCCAAAGCAGAATAATGACAGGAGACGGGAAACTGGAGGTAAAATGGCCACGGCTATTTATTTATGCATAAATTAAGAGGGGTAAATGCTACTCCCCGCCAGAGTGTACCTTTGACAGGATGGGGAGGGGAGTGTCAGCCGGCCCCCGAGCCGCTGTCGTCTGCGCGGGTTATCGACGTCATGAATATCTGACCTCGCCCACTCGTGCTTCTCCCGGGCTCAAACGGCCCAGCTCCCAGTCTGGCAATAACAAGCACCTACCCCCCACGAGCCGCCGCAACAAAGGCAAAGCCGGTCAATGACCCCTCCTGCTTGGAACCTTGTTCCTTTCATTATCAGCAGAGTATCAGAATTCCATACTGTAACAGAACAGAGAAGCATTACCATTGCATACCATACATGTGTCCCTGTTACCGAGAATACCCGCTAACATTTTGCTGCTGGTTACCACAAGATTGCCCTATCCTAACTAAGGGGATGGGTGGGTGGGAATTGGCTGGCGGTAGCAAAGAGGACATGCCTCCGCCAGCTTGTCCTTAAAAAGGGGCTCCCATTGGCTCCTCCCCTGAATTGGGGAGGGCAGTGTGGGGGCGGGCCAGCGGGGGGAAGGCCGGCCCCCCCTGGTCATGAACCCCCCCCGCCCATGGCTGGGGGGGGGGGTCGCTTACTTTACAGTACATGAAGAGATCTTCTAAGAGTTGGCATTCAACCTTTGTCAATCACTTTCTTTATCTGGTATCTGCAGTTCCCTGAACTTTGAGGACTGTTGGTATTGTGCACCCATGGCAATGTATCTACAGTACCATGACACTATATATAAAATGTAAAAAAAAATTGAATACTGGTTTTATCCTTGAAATTCCTGACTAGAAATCGGTGCATTTTTCTCAAAATCGAATTTACTTCCAAAACGGCCTTTTTGAATATTCGGAAATTCATTTGTGTTCGATTAAAAACTTTTTTTTAATACTCGCAATTAAGCATAGTTATGATTTTTTAGAATCCTTTCCGAATTAAAAAAAAACTGACATTCGCCCGTCTCTATTCATGACCGTCTTGATTTGTACGAGTTTGCCGTTTGATTTTGGTAACTGTGATGTTGGAAAAAAATAACTACAAAGATTCTGAACCAGAAAGCCACGAGACGAGATTATTGCAACTTGTTAGCTGTATTTGTTTTTTATATTTCCAAATAAATTTCCTGGAAAACATCTGGAGACACTGGAGATGCGTCATCTTTCCCAAGAAAGTCCTGGGAAATGGCTAGAGACTGCTGAGTGCAATGTGCCCCAAACTGCATCTATTCATGTTGGGATATTAAAAACATGTTGTTGTTTTTTTAGTCTTGTACAACCTTGTTTAGAGACAAAACCAAATAAGAAATAGCTTCCTACACACTTCTCAGAGGAGAGAGAGGGAATGTGTAACCACTTAAGTCCTAGGAAGTGAAGCATACATTATGTCTTTCTGTGTGGTAGCTACGAATTTGATGAGCCACATTCACATTTAAGTGGGTTTGTATAAAGAATTGTTTTTTTTTAAACAAATTACAATAGTGTATTCTGTTGAAAAAATGTCTCTTTTAAAACCATTAGCAACGTATGTTGGTATGTCATTATTCACGTCCTTACATCTGGGGCACGTTTTCTTATTCTTTGTATGGTGTGCACAACATGTTGTATTGTATTGTATGGCTTTATTGATATAGCATAGTGTACTCAGCACTTCACAAAGAAAAAAATATATAGTACGGGGAATTATAATAATACAATAAGCGCAGCAAAGTCAGACTACAGTAAAGGCAATCCCTGCCCCGGAGAGTTTACAATCTAAGTGGTATGATGGGAGACTTACAGAGACAACAGGGGAGGGAATAAGTGCAGTAGATGACAGTGCTTGGCCACAATGGTTGGTAGGAGTGATTGTGGGTGTGGGACAATAGCCATGAGTGCAGGCTATTGGGATGCTTGATTTATGGGGCGAGTTTTAAGGTTAGTCAGTATTAAAATGAGAAGATTAACACCATTTACAGGGGAAGAGATGGCAAGGAGGCATGGGTGAGATCCGGTGTGTATGCTTTAGTTCAGGCTTAGGGGAGATCCCCAGCAGCAGGAAGGAGTAGATAGAGGGTATTGTATTGTATTGTATTGTATGTCTTTATTTATATAGCGCCAAAAGTGTACTCAGCGCTTCACAAAGAATATAGTACAGGGAATTATAATAATACAATAAGTGCAGCAAAATCAGACAATAGGAAAGGAAATCCCTGCCCCGAAGAGCTTACAATCTAAGAGTTTTGATGGGGAACTTACAGAGACAGTAGGTAAGGGAATAAGTGCTGTAGATGGCAGTGCTTGGTCACAATGGGTGGTAGAAGTTACTGAGTGTAGGACAGTAACCATGACTGCAGACTATTGGGATGCTTGATTTGTGGGGCAGGTTTTAAGGCTAGTCAAATAACTTAAGGGTTAACACACTTTACAGGGGAAGAGATGGCAGGGTGGCATGGGTGAAATCAGGTGTGTATGTCTGGCTTCAGGCTTAGGGGAGATCCCCAGCAGCAGGAAGTAGTAGATAGAGGATGTGAATAGAGGATTTGTGGGGGTGCTTTTTATTGAGGGGTAAAGAAGTTGTTGGGAGAGAGGTGTATAAAAAATGATGCAGTGGGGAGAGGGGAAGTTGGCGAGAACAGAGACGTTCACAAAGGAGTGAGGAAACAGTAAACAGAAAAAGCAATAGGGAGGGCATAGTGAGATTCCAAGTTATTGGAGGATAGGAAGAGACAAAGAATTACAGCTTTTCGAATGTTAAGTTCTCACAGTTGTAAAGTTGTTGTGCATAGCCCCGATCTTCCTCCAATCTTCACCTCCAAAATTAACTCTGCCACACACTTTAACTGGGACACTTAAGATGGGACTCACAGCCAAGACAGTCTGTCTTAAATAATCTATTCACATGCAATTGAATAACAATTAAGGGAGGGGTTTGCCTATTCAGCACAATGAAACATACCCCAATAGTCATTTAAATCTTAATTTCTCTTGTTGGTAGAATTCATCTCAAGGAAACATACCTGTTTGAAGAAATAAATCAGAATGTTAATCCAGATATTCAGAATGCATCCATGATTAAAGATAGAAATAAAACATAAAGAGATATGAACTCCAAAATTAACTCTGCCACACACTTTAACTGGGACACTTAAGAATTCAGCTCAATGAAACATACCTCAATAGTCAGGGTGTGAATAGAAGATTTGTCTGGGTGTTTTTTATTGAGGGGTAAAGATGTTGTTGGGAGAGAGGTGTATAAATAATGGTGCAGTGGGAAAGTTGGAGAGAACAGAGACGTTCACAAAGGAGTGAGGAAACAGTAAACAGAAAAAAGCAATAGGGAGGGCATAGTGAGATGTAGGAGGAGAGACTTCCCAGTTTTTGGAGGATAGGAAGAGTACAAATAATCATAGCATTTAGAAAGTCAAGTTCTCACAGTTGCAAAATTGTTGTTGCTGTGCAGAGTCCAGATCTTCCTCTAATCTTCACCTCCAATTTCAACCCCAAAATTAACTTTACGGACACTTTAAATGTGACACTTAAGATTTTACACATATGTTCATACATATTAATTCACTATAATTGTTTGTGTCTTCTTGCATTATTCTTTTATGCCAAGAAAAAAAACTGACAGACAATTTTGATGCATGTCTGGCCCCACAAAGTGGAGCATACTTGTAACTAATGATCACATGTTATTTGCATGTAGAGTCTTCGCTACAGAGAACATCCAATCTCCGCCTGTAGCTTCACCCCCATGTAGGAATTTGTGTCTTCTTTGTGTCAGTTTTACAACAAAAGTAGTTTTAGCAGCTATTTTGGGTTCTAGAAACAGAGGTTACAAGGCAACGATGTACTGTAGAAGATGCTGCAGCAGCATGTCACTGTCAGGGAGGAAACCCTGTTGTTTTTACGCTTTGTGTGCCGGAAGTGCTGTGGGGCCAGAGTGCCACAACCTTCCCTACAGTCCAATCACTGATGATGGGATGGAAGAGGAGGAGTCATCCCCCTGCCATCCACCATCAGTTCAGAGGGACAGCAGGACGCAATCTCCCCTAAGAAAATTGGATTTGTGCGGGGGACATAGCTACTACGTCATGGGACACCCAGGGTGGCAGAACCCATAATGCAGTAGCTACGTCCTAGGGCACTTGAAGGGGTAAAATGCTCCAAACCTCTCCTAAGTTCTGCAGAACCTTCCATGGTAGAGAGCTGCTATTTTCTCTTACAATCCACTCATATTGCAAAGTGTTAATTGTCAGGATGTAAACCCTTAAAGGGCATCAAGTGGCTTTTATGTTGTAATTGGACATGCATAGGAAAAACACAATCAAAATAATTTCGTTTAATGTACAGTGGTTCGGAAAAATATTCACCCCCTACCAATAATGTCACATTTTGTTGAATTACAAATAATGTATGCACAGTTTTTCAAACAAACTTTTTTTTTTTATTCTAAGCTCCAAAGCTGTAGTTGTTAAACTGAACCTTGTTATATAAGGAGGAGGTTAAATGTCAGCAAAGGAAAAAGAAAACAGTGAAATGTACTGGTTGCATTCAGCCCCTAAAGTCAGTACTTGGTAGAAGCACCTTTTAATTACTGAAAAAAAAGAGACTATGGTGTATTGCTAGCACTAAGGTGATATTATGTAGTGACCTCTCTTATAGACGGGGTATTTTAAAGTAAGGGTAGGCTCCCTGGTAAACAGTGATTGGTACAAATCAAAATTACAGAAGAAACCGGCGCCTTACAAGTCCAAATAGAGTGAATGTCCTGGATGTTCAAATTCGAAATGGGGGAAATGTCCAAAGGAGAAGTCCCTTCAATTCTTTTGACCAGATACAGGTTCCTCCATATTGTTACGTAATATGAAAGAAAACAGAGAGAAAATATAGTGCAACACTGCCAGCAAATGTTAAAGGCTGACACTGACTGGGAACATGAAACAAAGACTGATACACTATTACATGACACACAACAAACACACTAACTTAAACAAACAATGACAAGGCTGTGATCACAAATAAAATAAAGAGCTTATTGAATACAAGGAATAAAACAATAAAATTGTAAATTGCAATGGACAAGATGATCGCTGGTCCGGTTGGTTAAAACCAGGACCCTACTCACAAGATAAATGCAGTAGTCAGGCAATGAAAAACGGCTGTTGGAGAGTACACGATCCTCCTCCGGTCACACTGGAGCTTTCACCGACGTGCTCCTGCGTTTCTCTGCGTTCCTCGGGCGGTAACTCCGTCACCGGGGGGCGGGCCTTGGGGAGGAAGGAACTTCCTGCTTCCGTTGCACGTCTGATTGGTCAATTACAAGCTCTGAAGATTTCCCTACGCGTTTCATGCGCATGCGCACACTTCTTTTTTGTCACCTTTCAATTACTGCTATGTGTCTTTTTGGATAGGTCTCTTCTAGCTTTGCTCAGTAGGATGGCACCATTTGTGCCCATTCTTCACGGGAAAATTGATCCAGTTCTGATAAGTGTGTTGGGGATCAGTGATGGATTGTAATCTTCTAGTCTCACCATAAATGTTTTATTGCGTTGAAGTCAGGACTTTGACTGGGCCACTCAAAAACATTCATTCTCTTCTTGTTCAACCACTCCAGTGTGGCTTTGTGCTTCTGGTCATTGTCCTGTTGAAATGTGGATTTCCTCCCCACTTTCAGAGTCTTGGCTGACTCCAACAGGTTTTCCTCAAGGATTCGCATGTACCTTTCACCATCCATTCTCCCCTCTATCCTGACAAGCTTCACAATCCCTTCTGAAGAGAAGCGTGCCCATAACATAATGTCACCACCATGCTTGATAGTTGGGATGGTGTTGACTGGATGGTGTGCAGTGTTGGGCTTACGCCAGACGTAACTCTTGGAATTTAAATTAAAAAGTAAACATTTTGTCTCCTCTATATGCTTTTTCACAAACTCCATACATGATTTGAGAGTAGTCTTTTTGAGTAATGCCTTCTTTCTTGCCACCTGTCCATACTGGCCTGCTTTGTGTAAGGACTGGCTTATTGTTGATCTGTGAAAACTGACTCCCATCTGAGACACAAAACTTTGTAGATCTCTCAAGGTCATTGTTGGCTTTAGAATTACACCCCGAACCAGTTTCCTGCTTGCCCGGCTGCTCAGTTTGGGAGGGCGACTTGATTTATGTAGTGTCTGGGTTGTATGATGCTTCTTCCACTTCTTAATGATGGACTTCACTGTGCTGAGCGGGATAATCAGCGACTTTGACATTTTCTTGTACCCTTCTCCTACTCTGTCCTTCTCTACCACTTTATCCCTAACTTGTTTCGAAAGCTTCATGGTTGCTTAGTTTGATCACTGTGTGAGTTGCAGTTTGAAAATCTTTATACACCTGAGGGAAATGATCTACAAGTTAAACTACTTTGATTACACACAGGCAGAAACCATTTCACTAATTTTGTGACCTTTCAAACAATTCATTTGCACCTGAACTGATTTAGGGCTGCAGCAGCAAAGGAATTGAAGAACTGAGATTAATCTGTTTTTCTCTGTAAATCTTACTTCTTTATATTCTATATGCATTCTCTAACTTTATCACTTTGGTGTAGTTTTTGTAGATTCTACTTGTAAAGGATAATTTGAAAGTGTATTAGAGTACACTCAGGTGCCAACAAAATGGGGAAAATGTGCAGGGTGGTGGATATGTCTGCAAACCACTATATACTGTTGCTCACTCTATGTGAAGAAAACATCAGGGAGAAGAGCAGAATAACAACTCAATATAAAAAGAGGTAACGCAATAGGTCTGAGGGGGGATTTTTAACCCCCAAAATGTATGAGGTTGTGTATTCATACGTCAGAGCCTCATACAATTTCCACATAAAGAGGGAGAATTCTGGAATATCGTGGCGTTAGTTTAACTTTATAAGGCAGCAGATTTATTCTCTGAGCGCATGGTGCAGTGCTGCTTTAAAGAAGGTTATAGTAAGAAATATTGAGTTCGGGTGAAATGTATATTTTCCTTATAGTTAGAGACTAATGTAAGACAATAGTTACAATTGTTTTTTTGACCTCTGGTGGCCATACACACACACAGATATATTTATTTACACACACTCACGCTGCATCCTGGCAGGCTCCTCTCCAATGTGCTATGGACATGTGACTATTAATGGACATGATAGTAGTCAATGATAATGGCTGTGGAAGAGGTGAGACTAAGAAGCAGCGGAGCCTTTTAAAAGGGGTGTGGCCATGCTGAGAAGAGATCTGTGTGGACCTGAGTGCTATCAGGTTCGGTCGAGGCTTTGCAGAGTGTGTGCATGGCAGCAGGAGAGCTGGATACAAACAGGGCGTGATCGAGAGTTTGAGCACCATTGGAGGGTGACCCTCAATGGCTACAAATCACAGTGGTAATGAAGCACCCTTTGCGAAATACAAGCCTGCAACAGTTAGTACATAACAAGCTCCCACGGTGTGCCGACACCATCACAATGCCAATATACCCAGGATTGGGCGGCTAGAGCACCACTGACACTGATTTACACATGTGCAGCGTTATTGGGAACTGTATTTTCATTGTTGTATGTGGTGATCCACTGCTGAGGATCACAGGTTGTCCCATTTGTTAAGGGTACAGTTATTGTCTGTATTTTTTGTCCCGACATCTGACCGCAGGCCACGAGTGGCCCATTAAGTTATCAATAGGGGCTCAGGCCCCCACCTAAGCCATGGTCATGTCTGAGAGCTAAAAAGGGGGGTCACATATCAATCACTAAATAGTAATGCAAAGTGGTTTTTTTACAGCAAGTCGCCATGAAAAATACTTGCAAAATTCTGTGTCTATGTATCAATTTTCTTTGCGCTAGTTTTATGTATTTTGGTCTGCGACGAGATGAGGGATTTCTGGAGTGAGTGGGAGGAGCTAGGGTGTGTTTATGTTTGTATTTTGGCACTGGCCTACTGTATGTATTAAGAAATATTAGGCTTTTGTTACTTTTCTTGATTGTTTTCTGTGGTGGTTTTCTCCATTTCCTTAGAAGTGACATAAGTCGTGTTTTTAAAGCAGTATACTAGCACAGCAACATTATGTATTATCAGAGAAATTTGCCAAATTCAAACAGTACAATTTCTTTAAAATATATGTAGCGCTATTCACATGAAATTCTAATTTTGTAGGCGCAAGTGCGTCCGACAGACTTTTTACTACATAGACTACACAGACCTCACAGACCTCATAGTACAGTATGTACTGGAAAGTACTAATGATTTATTGTTTTCCTTCATATTTACATAGGATAATCTAGACAAAAAACATCATTAGCGTAATCCATGCATGTACATTTTCCTAGCAATAACTAGGCAATCCTTGTGTGTCCAATAAATATTTTATAAATCAACTTATATAAAACATTGATAAACGTAAAGGGACACTGTGCATTAGAAAATGGATTGGTATAATGTCTGCACGTTGGAAGTTTATAAACTGATTATTTCTTTTCATATCTCAATTCTCCAGAAGTGAACACCCATTAGCACAGCTATACGGTCATTCCATCATGGAAAACCACCATTTTGACCAATGCCTCATGATACTGAATAGCCAGGTAAGTGAACAGATCAATTTTCTCACAAAATAATCCCTATGTGGGAATAGTTATTCTGTCCCACCTTGTGGTTTCTATTGCTATACAACAGCTGCGTGTTCATGCACTTTCAGGTTTTGATTTAACCAATGCAGCAAAGCTAGCAAACGAAAATGTTGTATTGTATTGTTTATAGTAGGAGACAGGACACCAAAGTATTTGTTTGTACCAGAATAGTAACAGACAACCTGGAAGGAACATGCTTGTGAACGTGTCTGCTTCAAATGATTTGCTGGGAGAGGTCATTAATGCAAAAGCAAAATGTTTAATTACAGTAGTTGGCAAACACACACTAACCCCCCCTGCCCCCTGCCCTCTGCCCTCTGCCCCCTGCCCCGTGGAGCTGTAACATTGAATTGCTTTATTCATATCTTAAAGAAAATACAGAGGGCATATAACAGTCGTGCCCCTGACATAAGTGCTAACATCATGGGAAGAGTTTACAGTCTAAACAGTGTAATAGGAAAGCAACAGATAAAAAGGGTTTCAGGGTGATTATAAGTAAGTTTAAAGTGTGTATAATAAAGGCCTGTGCGGGTGAATATGGGGGTGATAGCATTATGGTTAAGTACACTGCTGAGTAACATGAACATAAGTAACAGCTGTTGATGTAACAGATGGGAAAGGCTATTTTGTGTTGAATCCCACTTGAATGCCTCGTGAAATAGATGTGTTTTAATCTCAGATTTCAAGAGAGTGTTGCTGGCCTGTGATGTAGCAAGATGTATACTGTATTTTAAAGGAGCAATCCAAGCAATGTCCTACATGGGTTTTTTTTAATCAGTTCTGTTGTATTAGATACTTACTACCTTTCTTTAAATGCAACTCTTAATGCCATTTTTAATTACTTTTAATATACTAATAATCCTTTGATTTCTATAGCAGGCTTTAGCCACCTCCCCAGCAGTGCAAGATCTTTGTAACACTTTCCTGTGTGTGATAATATTGTGATAATTTGTTGCCAATATTCACAGCAGTGTGGGCTGTAAACTGTAACAATAGATAATTTTACCTCAGTAATATAAGGATACATTGTAGCTGCTGAGTTAGGCCTCGGCCAAGCTCTCCGCTTCTGTGCTGAGGCTCAGGGAAAGCGGGTGCTTTCCCTGACCTTAAACAGAGCGCCGTCAGGGGGCATGCCGGGGGCGGGCCAGTGATGTCACGGAGCTGGTTCGCCCTCATTGGGACGAACCGCTCACGTGACCAGCCGTGCGCTCCGGCGAGCGCTGAAATGTAAAAATCTGCTAAGACCTACACTTCCGCGCGCTTGCGGAAGCGTAGGCGAGCCCCTACTAAAGCCGCTCTAATTGCGGCTGTAGGGGCTCAGTGCCGAGCGGAAGCGCGCCTCAGCGCGCCTCCGCCAGCAAGCAGCAACCCTGGATGAGGCCTTACACTGACTGCAGGATTGTTTTGAAACTGAAAGGCAGCCATTTAGTGAACCCTGGGTAGCAGGATTTTTCTGATGGTTCACGGGAGAATGAATCAACCGACAGCTTAGGTAATTAGTTTTCAATAAAGGTAATCAAAGGCTGCATATATTAAAACAAAAAATATTTTCTTAAAAAAAAAAATTAAGCTGCTTGGACTGCCTCTTTAAGTGGAGAAGGTTTGTAACATTTAAAGCAGCAATTCCAAAGAAAAATAGGAATCCTAGGGCACAAAAGAGAAAATCAGGGGAAAAGGGAGACAAAAATAAAAAATATATAGTCAAGCAGTATGTGCAAGAAAAACTATAAATAACAAATATATATTTGAATGCACTCACAAGAGGAATCAGATTCTCAGGCAGTGTATACATCCCCTTTCCTGAATCCCCTCTTGTTACTTATTTTCATTAGTCTTTTAATATTACATCATAAGTATGCATATAGAAGATTAAAAAGATTTTATAATACTGTTTTTAATCTGTATAAAATAAAAAAGAGTCACCTGTATAAAGATAATATCCTGCATAGTTTTAATGCCTTATAATTGACAAGGTGGTCCCGGGACCACTGCATACAGTTCGTCTCTCCACCTCCCCCACATTGCATCCTAACCATGTCCCTCTGGATGATGCCAATGAGACCTGTGTCCACATCCTGCCTGCCCGGTTTATTCTTTTTTACAGCTTTGTAACCGGTGGATCCTCTGGAGCTGAATTACCCGTATTTTCTGCTCCGAGGTTCTCCCATTTGCAAGTATAATTACCAGCATTGTTACTGGTGTGTCTGGTCCATCCAGGAAAAACAAAGATGGCTCCAAATCTCACAGGTCCCGCAGGCCAATGGGAAGCCGCAGCATCATCTTCTGCAGCTTTCTATTGGACGGCCATTTCAATCTCCTCTGGAAACACTGGTAACTACATCCGTACGTATCTCGGGATGGACCGTGGGTCCCCACAGCTAAAAATAGCATTTTCTGGAGGAATACTAATACAAATTAGATGGGAATGCTGCTGTCAATGACAGGAGGTGATTCTTGAATGCGATTGCATTAGTGATCACTATTGTGTATCTAATTGAATGGCAATTGACGATTACTAATGGATATTGCTTTCTTCTTTCTAGAATACGGTTCTTGTATCAGAATGCATTTCTCAATGTGTTTTTTTTTTTTGTACTTAGGGGAGCCAGATTCTGAGTGGTCTTTCTGTTCAAGACTACAAGACTACATTGAAGATGATAAAACGAGCCATTCTTGCCACAGATTTAGCGCTATACATTAAGTAAGTTGTAACTGGTAATTAGCAAAAGATTCACCCTACTTATTTTTTCCACCCCATTTCTTTTACAGGATGGAACTGAAGCATCACCCAGAGCTGAACCATACTTTTTCTTTAGCTATGGGGATTCCCTTCCCCGCCCCCCCTGGTTTCCCAGATATTCACTGGTGAAGTCATCACGTTTTTAAATCTTCCTCCAGAGGAAAAAAAATGGTTGCCATCTAAATCCTCTTTTTAAACCAGGGGGTAATACCAGTAACTTCACTGTGGTTCAGCACTGGAGGTCCCTCACAATTCCAATCCTGTAAAAAAGAAAAAGGGGTGGTGGGGTTATGTGGGGGGAGTGGTGCGGTTATGTGGGGAGGGGAGAGGACGGTTGTGGGGTTTTGTGGAGGGAGGTGCGGTTATGTGGGGAAGGGAGAGGACGGTGGTGGGGTTATGTTAGACAGGGGAGGTGCGGTTATTTGAGGAGGGGAGAGGAGGGTGGTGGGGTTATGTGGGGGGAGGTGGGGTTATGTGGGGGGGAGGTGTGGTTATGTGGGGGGGAGGGGATGGGAGGGGGGTTATGTAGGAGGGGGGTGGAGGGGTGCTGCTGCTTCTTTAAACCATATTTTTTTTTTCCACCACTCAGTCTGTGAGACCCTCTTAGAAAGGTTTACATGATTGACAGTATTTTTTTTTTGTCACAGTACAGTCAGACTGACCGTAAGAGGAATGGTAAATTGATCTTGTTCGACAATGTCCAGTTTATGTACAGTGTGTATATATATTTTAAAGTATATAGCGCCACCACTGTACGACAGGATTTCCAAGAGACAATACATTACAGGGGGTTATAATAATACAGTAAGTGTAACAACATAAAATCAGACAATAGGAAAGAAAATCCCTGCCCCTGTATGTTGGGAGACTTACAGAGACAGTAGGTGTGGGAATAAGTGCAGTAGATGGTGGTGCTGGACAATGGTTAATAAGTGTGGGGCAGTGGCAATGATTCTAGGCTATTGAAATGCTGCAATTTACATTTGACTTAAAGGTGGGGAGAGAAGGTGCTTGGCATATACTGAGTGTGAGGGAGTTCCACAGGTAAGGGGCATTGAGGGAAAAAAGTTTACGTTAAGAGCACGCAGTAGACGTGGAAGAAGTATAAATTATGAGAAGAGTGCAAGAGACGAGCTGCAGCATACAGTAGCAAGAAATCAAATCTGATTTGTAGGGAGGAGCAGATGAGTGATGAGCCTAGAAGGTAAGAAGGAGAATTTTATAAAAGATCTGGAACTTGATGGGAAGGCAGGAAAGGGATTTTAGGTGGAGATAAGCAAAGACTGTTCTGGGAGAAAGTTAAATGCTTCTGGCTGCAAAGTATTGGATAGATTGCAAAGGAGAAGGATGTGAGGCAGGGAGACCTGTTAGTAGTAAATTACAATAAACTAGATGGAAGAGGATACGAGCATGCATTAGAGTCTTAGCAGTAGATTGACAGGGAAAATGATTGATCTTGGCAATATTATGCAGGAAAAAGCAACAGGTTTTAGCAAAACAGAAATGTGCATAGAGAAGGAGAGGGGGGAGTTAAATGTCACACCAAGGCAGCGTAATAGGTTGAATGGTGGTTCCATTTACTATGATGGAAATATATCTATCCACTCCTAACCTCAACCAGCAATCCAGTCCCAAGTCTCTGATTGCCTCATGGTCATACTGTATCCTCCTAAATGCTGCTCTGCCGCCTCAAATTTAATATGTCTAAAACTGAGCTCCTCATATTTTCTCCTAAATCTAACCCAATATCCCCTTGTTGCGTTTCATCTGCGCAGAGGTGATACTTAAAGTCAAAGGAGTTGATGAGGTCACCAAGTGATAGTATGTAGAGAGAGACAAGGGGAAGCCCCAGAACAGAGCCCTGAGGTGCACCCACAAACAGATCGACAGGGGACAAGGACAGGTTGGCAAAGGGGATAGAAAAGTAAATGTGAGAGATATGACATGTACCAGGATAAAGCTATGTTTCTGATACAAGGACAGTGCTGAATCTGAATAAGAAAAGACTGGTCAACAGTATCAAAAGCAGTAAAGAAATCAAGTAGGATAAGCCGGTTAAAAATACCTTGGGATTTTGCTTCATGGAGACCATTTGATACTTTAGTGAGGACAGTCTCAGTTGAGCAAGCTATGAACGCCAGATTGCAGAGGGTCCAGGAGGGCATAGCAATTATGACAAATCATAGCAGCCGCATCGAATGAATTCACCACACCACATGTTGCTTAATTCAGTATATCTTTATTACTCTTTAACCGAGGGTGCAGGAAACAGGAAGTGATATAACAACTTAGTGGGCCACGCCTCCATTCGTTGGGTGTAAGTGCAAGAGTGAAGCGATGTCCCTTATATAGTACTCCTCCAAACATGAAGCTGTAACATTATGGCTCACTGGCCAGCTAATTAACCCATGCAGGTCTCATTAGTAAACATCCGACATTAACCCCATCCATTTATCAACACGAAGCCTTTTCTCAATCACTGGGCAAAAAAAGAAACTAAGTTTCCATGATCAGTGCTTCCAAATTGCTGAATACAAGGTAACAGACTTTTTACTGAGGAAAAAAGTATCCACTTGCTTGAGAGGAAACAGTACTTTCAAGGCATCTTGGAGTCTGGCTATTTGTGAGGATATAATGCTCAAAATACAGGAAAGGTGTTTGTATAATGTCCTTGGTTGATAGTACAAACAGTGACTGTAGTGAAACAACACTGGTTGATTCTCTTCCTAAATGGACCACCACCCTAGAGCTAATATATAGTCCAGAAATGTTCCTCCTACTGTATATGAATTGTAAAATGGTGAGGAAACAAAATGTACTCACAATATGATGCTGATGGTTCCTCGTGCGTGCTTCATGCTGCGAAGGATCCAGTGTGGAAAAAACAGAGCACAGCTGCAAAAATCGGAGGGCTACAATACTGATCTAAATTTAAAATCTTTTAATGAATGAGTGACAACATGGCAAGATGTAGTAAGCAAGCAACTCTAACGTGTTTCACGCATGTTTCAGAACTTCGTCAGAGAGTAGCAATATTACATATTGGGCAGAATATATATCACAGTATTACAATATAAACACGGACCATCACATTAAAAACATCCATTACAATTAATGGAACATTTTTTAGTAAGTGCATTCACAGATCATATAATGTTATAGAAAAAAATAAGTAAGGTGAACAAAAAGGTAAGTATAGGAAACATACTGACCGAAAAATATGTTGTTGAAGTTTTGACCTCCCATTACCATGAAGTCTGCCAAGAAGCCAACTCTTGAGAGAAAGAAGAATTGTTTCAGATTGGACACTGTTTGATCACAGAGCAGATGAGATGGTCAGTAAATTCGTTATCAGAGGATATGAGGAGAAAAACATATTGAATTTAAAAGATGAAATAAAGATTTCCCATTGAGTCCTTATTATATTTAAATAGTAAACATGGTGGCGATAAGACAATTCCCTTCATTTGTACATGTAACACAGATTTACAGATATTAGGAGGATCATATTAAAATATTGGCCAATTCTACAAAATGATCAAATATATGGCAAAACAATTTAGGACACTCCGCTCTTCTCTTATAAGAGGGCCTGTAGTGTGGGTGATTCTATTGTCACATCTGATATAAAGAAACCCTCATTTAATGTTAGATCACAGAAAATGGCAGCTAGATCATTCCCATGTATGCAATGTGGGGACTATAATCGCATAATCAAAGGTGTCGTAGTCACCCACCCCGCAAAAAGGTTTTAAAATCCCACTGAGACATCATTCATCTTGTGATATAAAGTCAGTAGTTTACTTACTGAAATGCCCTTGTGGCTTAGAGTATGTGGGATAAACCAAAAGAGCAATTAAACAACATGTATACATATATACAAGTAATATTCGGAACTTCGACCAAAGGATAAAAAAAAACAGAAACACAACGGATGCTAAACACTTTTATTTTGCTTAACACAACGTAGCTGAATTAAATGACAGGTATTAGAACAGGTGATGCCACCGGAGAGGGGAGGAGATGGGATAAAACTGCTTCTCAAAAGAGAACTATACTGGATGGATTGTCGGTGAATCCTAAAGGGCTAGATGAGGATGAGAACTTTAGATGCTTCCTTTAATAACATATTAACATATGCAATGTTGTACATTTTAGCTTCATCACAGGAATTCAATACTACCTCAGATAACCTATTGACATATGCCATTTTATATATTTCAGCTTGGTGACATGAACTCAGTACTATCAAACCACACGTAAAGCTGCTGATGAGAGCACATAAAATGTATATTTTAGCATGATCATTATATGATCTATGAATATATAGAATTTATATATATATATATATTTTTATATATATATATATATATATATATACACACACACACACATATACAGTATATATACAGCTCAACCCCCTTAAACACTGTGCTTGGGGTTCAAAGAATCACATCGCGCTATAAGCGGATCGCGTTAGAAATAATGTATAATTGTATGCATTGAACAATAAAGTATTTAAGATACCAATAATCATGTTGTAAAGTATTTATAAATACAACAATTGGGAGCCACGCTTGCATTGTGTTATAAGCGGATTCGCGTTGTAACAGATCGCGTTATAACGTGGTTGAGCTGTATATATTTACATGTTCCATTCATGGATAATGGATTTGTTTTTAATCTGTGGCTCCTGTGTTGAGATTCTAAAACTGTGATATGTATGATGTGAAACTACGTGATAAAAAAACATGCTGAATCAAGCAACAAGCGGTGTGGTGAATTTGTCCGGTTGCAGCTGCCATAATTTGTCTTCATATATTTTATTAAGAGGTGCTGTGACAGGCAACCTAGACAGGCTGGCAAAGACAATCTTCGTGATCACAGAAATCATTGGAGACTAATGTCCTGCGCGTGTGTGAGAGGTAAATAAAAAGCAAATTGGGCATAGGAATTGAGAAAGGTGAATATGTGGGAGTTTGCATTCTGGCAGTGTGGAGGGAGATACAAGGTGCCAGTTATTACGGTACCTAAGGTCAAGGGTGTTGTTTTTGAGATCATGTGTGACAACTGCATGCTTAATGGATAAGTAAAAAGTGCATCATTTAACTTACATGATAACTGTATAAAATGTGAGTTAATCAACCTTTTAATATTAATTCTCACAACAAATGTAAATAATAACCGTGTTTTGCTTTTAAGGAGAAGAGGGGATTTTTTTGAATTAGTTAAAAAGAAGCAATTCAGCTGGGACGATTCTTCACAAAAGGAATTGTTTTTGTAAGTACCCAAATATTTGTATCAATTGCACACGTTTTCTGTGCGACTCACGTATGGCAGTTTGGTAAACCACATGCTTCAACATCTAGCAGAATTGTCTGGGGTGTTTTTACTAATCAGCTTCCATATAAAATGTGTTTTGATGCAATTTATCTAAAAATCAGCGGTTTGATCATCTATTTCCACATTTGTGCTAAAAAGTACTGTTACTGACAGAAAATATTACCTTTACTGTTCTGTTGCTATGTATCTTACATCAAGTGAAAGAATAAGGTGCTTAACAACTCTATGTAGATGGTTGCATTGGCGGCCATTAAGATATCAGTGACCTGTACATGTTCTCACTTGTGTATCTATATCCTGGATCTCTTGCTTTCACAAATGTGATATATGTGATATGTGGAATAGGCTGTAACAAACTACCTAGGGCAGGGGAGTGCAATCTTTTTTCCTGCGCCCCCCTGCCGGCTCTTCCCCTCTCTCCCCCCCCCCGCCTTCTTACCTTGGCATCGGTTTCATGACGTCACGTTGCCGTGGCAATGTGACGTCACATGACCTCACAGCATCATTTCACTCCGCGTTGCCAGGACGACGCGTCTCCAGACGTAAACTAAGCGAGGTTTACAGAGGCTTTCGCCCCTTCCCCGGCACTTAATTTAAGTGCCTTCGGGAAGCGCGCAGGGCCTCTGTAAACCCTGCGTGCCCTGCAGACCATCTCATACCCCCTGGGGGGCGCGCCCCCCCAGTTTGCGCACCACTGACCTAGGGCACGAGTAATCATGGGTAGTTTACCGCACTATGGACAGCTGGACAACTTTATTAACAATATGAAGTAAATGTTGTCTTATGAATGCCCAACTCCTGTAGTACATTTTATTTTTTCACATTAACCGTGTCTTGGTGAAAACTTTCACTAATGCTTGAAGAAGGCACAAGAATAATTGAAACAAAAACCTCTCCTGGCTACCTGCTGCCTTTAAAACTGTGCATGATAAACTAATATTAGTAATACAATTGTAACCCCCTTGTAAGTGCAGGCAGCTGACACACACATACACTGCCCCTTGACTGCCATAGGAAACTACAACTGCCAGTTTGCTGTGTGCAATAGGGAGCCAATCTGGTACAGGTGGATGTGACTTGTGATGGACAGGGCCTCAGCCAATGAGATTGAACTCTGGAGAGGCGGGACTAAGGAAGAAGCTCTCAAAAGCTGCGGCCATGGTGATCGCGACGGCACACAGGAGGGCGCGCGCGGCGCGATCACATAGATGTGCCTCTATGAGGCCGTATATAGAATGCGCAGGAGCAGAGGCGCGGGCGCTCGCGATTCAGGAGGAAACAGAAAAATCTGTTTTCATGCGTGATGCCCAGGCGACCGGGTCATGTGAGCGGTTCGCCCAATGAGGGAAACCAGCTCCGTGACGTCACGGCCCGCCCCCGCCCCCCGTATCCTCTGCATGCAAGACACAGATCTCTCCTGCTGCAGGCAGCAGGGAAGCCGAGTGAACGCTTGCGGCCCGGGGCTAGTCTATATCCTGCTAAAGAGAGCAGGCATTGACTGGAGGGAGAACAGCAAATCGTGCAAGGAGGCCCCGGAGATCGTCGGAGTAAAAGCAGCGTGGGGGAGCGAGCACCGTCGGAGGGGAGCCTCAGCGATTTCAGCTAAAAGTGGTACCGGAGAGCTTTGTATAGACCTGCTACACTTATTTGCATTCACGAGCTCCAACGGTGTGCAATACCATCACACAGGCCGTACATAGGATTGGGTGGCCACAGCCTCACACTGACATACTCCCGCACAGCGTTTATAGGGGATGTTATGTTGATGTGTTAGGAATTTAGTGATCCTTTGCTAAGGCTCACTAGGTACTGAAGGTTTATCCATACTTGCTATATAAAACAGTTATATTACAATTATCGTTGTATTTTGTCTCCCATTATCTGACGTAATGCCCCATGTGGTGTACCACACAGAAATAGAGGACTCAGGCCACCACCTCAAACTTAGAATTTTCAAGAACATTAACGCTATAGCCCCCCCTGTCAAGTGTAAACTGACCGTTTCTCACCGTGATTGCGGCCATTTTAAGCGAGTGGTGCACATGAACGGCCTGGATTGTAACAGAGCATTAATCCTAATGGTCCCAGATACGCCTGATCATATGACTATCAATGGGGAGCAGGTTAGAAGTGGCCCTATAAAAGGTTGTGAGCAATAAAGGGGTCTCTGCTGACAGGTTTGAGGGGAAATGAAGGGAAAGGACCCGGAGGACCCCAGAAGAGAAACCCCCTCTAGAAGGGGGATTAATACAAGAGGACACCCCACTCTGATTGAAACTAGCCTTGATTTCTGCTATAGGTGTGGCAAAGAGGTACACTATGCCAAGCACTGTAGAAAACGAGAAATCTGCAATATGTGATTAAGAGATTCATTTAGTCCGAGTCTAACCACGGAAACAAAAAAAGGGAGCCAGTGAAGGGGCATACTGGGAACCACATGAAGCAATAATCTGCAAAGACTATCCCTGCTAACAGACCAGAACGATCGTACCTGCCTAAATGCCTTCTTGGCCTGTTGGACCGAGTGGAAGCAAAGATAGAGGGGAAGAAATGTGACATCATTTTGGATAGTGGATCCCAAGTATCCATTATCTTTAAGCCATGGTACAATAAACACCTGAAGCACCTGCCATTACAGCCACTGGGGGGACTTGTCATGTGGGATCTCAGTGATGCCAGCTACCCATACCTGGGGTATGTAGTGGTAAAACTGGAATTCTTAAAGAAGATTATGGTGAGTATCGGGACCCCTGACGGTGGATTCATTAATATGTCCAGAAGTCAGAAGTAAGGAGCAACTGGAGGCATCATCGAGACTAATGCCAATAGATTTGGGCAGCTAGCAAAATGGTGCCAGATAGTAGACAGGAGCAACTATGGTCAAACATTGACCATTCATCCAGTGTGTTTGAAGACCTATCAAAGAATAGAGAAGAGAGCCATGGCCCAGGGCGGGGGACCCCTAGCGGAGTTCAGATGGACCCCGTTTAGTGAGGGTATGCCCCAACCGTATGCATATGCAGAAGATAAATGGAAAGGTGACCCTTCTATTGAACATAGAAATGATGGGACATTATGATAGATAGTCCTCCTGTAGAATACCAAGGAAGGCTGTTGGTAAAGAGTGGTGTACTGTCTGTACCCACGAAGAAAATGGAAAGGGCTGTGGTGGAAGTAAAAACTAGGCCATCCATGATGTGTTGATAGGATGAGTCACTGTGATTGCCCACCTGTACAGTGCCAAAGTAATGGGCCCAACCTGGCAGAACAGGACTGGTAGCGGTAAGTTGACCCCAGATATGTTTGACTTCGGAGGCCCCTGAACAATGGAAAAGGCATCGGAGTGAGAAAATGGGTCTGCGCCCTAAAGTGTTCTCCACTTATGAGTGGGATGTAGGGTGGAGCACCAGATATACCTTCATGATACCCACCTCTTTAGAGAAAGGTCTCGATGATTGGCCCCAGCTGATGTATAAGATGTGAGACGTCACCCTCAGAAGTTGATGGGGGCTCGTATAATCTCAGAATCTCTCAGCCCATACGCTTCACCCTTAGTTGCCTGAAAGAAAAGTTGGGCCGTGAGAATGTGTATTGACTACCGCATCGTGAACAAGTGGTGCACTCCTGACCAATATAACATGACACACATATGTAACAGTGTTTCCCCCTCCCCAATCTCATATTGGCCCCTTACGTGAGGAAACTGCTCATGTTACATGTACTATAGTGTGGTGCACCTGCTGGCTTATAGAACTCCTGAGTCTTCCGCGGTGATATGGGCAAATACATCAGGACTGGCTCATGAGGTAATGCTGAGAACTACTCACTTCTGGTACAGCGCCTCCATCTCTTCCAGGTCCCCACGACAGCAGGGAGGAGTCTCTGAAAGAGAACCTCTGGGTGCAGCTTCTCCCTGAATGACTCCACTCTCAGGCAAGAAGGTTCTTTCATGTTGGACACTCTTTATTGTCATCTTTAGTGGCAGACTGCCCATCATTGTGGCCGGTCTCTAGCCGCTCATCATAAAGGTTGCCCACCTCAAGGAAGTCCCTGGGCACCACTCCTAGTCAGGGCCCTAGAAGCTGTCCTTGCTCTTCCCTTACTCTCTAATAGAATAAGGGGAATAGTCTGCCCACCTCTCCCCTAGGGGAGGGCCACAATCCTTGCCAGAGCCCTGGCAATGTGTTGGGTCAGACAGTCTCATTCAAGTGGGATGAGACACTCACACACACTAAATTCAGGCAGTGTTGCATACTATATAGCTCCAGTAGGCACCACCCCTGTGTCACTGTAATTGGACACAGAGCATGATGTCACTTCCTTCACTACACAATACACATCACAGGGGATGAGGGCAAACCTCATGATTACTCCTGGCAACCCTGCCCTTTTAACAGAGATTATTGCACAGGAGGAGAGAGGCATGTAACCCCAAAATTACACAGGTCTCCACATAGAAGATGCATTGGACTGTCGCACAGGGAGCAAATGGTTCTCGGCACTCGATTAACGATCAGATTCCAATGTGTGAACAAGACAAAGAGAAGACAGCTTATGTATGCCCGTTGGGGTTCTATCTATTTGAACACATGCCCCAAGGAGTGTCAGGAGCCCCAGCCACTTTCCAGATACTGATGGAATGAGTCATGGGGACATTAAGTTGCTCGGGGTGCTAGTATTCTTGGACAATCTAATATCAGTCAGGGGCCAGGATAAAGAGTGGTTACACAATTCTTTTAATAATTATTATTGTGGATGGCACTAAATAAAGAATAGCACAAATACAGGTAACCCGACAAAACAGTAAACAGGTCCTAATTTTTGGAGCCTATGATATAGGCAGATATAAAGTGAGTTAACCCAAAACCAGTGTAAACAAATCGCACCAGATTTATCAAAAGAAAATATGGGATACCTTTTCTTTGATCATTATTGCCCCACTTCTGCATCCAATAGACTTTAGTAAAGTACATTGCCCAATGTCACAGAAAGTGAGCATAAATAATAGAGACTGGAATCAAACCCACGAGTCTATATGTTCAAGATCAACACCTTAACCACTACCACACACCTTCATTACAACCTTCAGCATGTGTACTCCATGGGACATTTGTAGCTTGTAATGTCTATTTCCTGTCAAAATGTTAGTGGGTTTAATCATCTTGTTTCTTTTGTAGAGCAATGTTGATGACTGCTTGTGATTTGTCTGCAATAACGAAACCTTGGCCAGTTCAGCAACGGGTCTGTATTAACGAGAAACACTCCGAGTTTATTCATATTTATGTAATGTATGTTTAACCACCTTTGTATCTGTTGGTAATCCGTAGAAATTATCAATAAGTGGCTAAAGTCCTGTTACCTCAATGATAGAGAAAATGTTACATTGATTCTAGCTCCCCAATACTTTCCTAAGATATAAACATACCGATATCATTGAACATTTTATGAACAGGTTCTGTGTTT
The DNA here is from genome assembly GCF_040206685.1 of Ascaphus truei. Taxonomy (NCBI): domain Eukaryota; kingdom Metazoa; phylum Chordata; class Amphibia; order Anura; family Ascaphidae; genus Ascaphus; species Ascaphus truei. The sequence goes on from NC_134483.1 coordinate 444,342,410, forward strand.
TAAGCTCTCCTCTGTTGTGTTATCTTCTCACTGCTCCTTCTGTTTTTCTTTTCCTCCTCTCCCCCTCACTGTCCCTCAGAATGTTAGGGTTGGCTGCAGTGTGCAACAGGGATAAGGTAATAGTTGAGATGTGATGGGACTGAGGGGGTGCCGGGTACAACTACTTTTTCATTTAAGGGACCCTGAGTAGCACAACTTTTTCCTATGCACAATTTCAGTTTGTTTATCTTTTTAGAGACAACAATATTTTAACAAAACACTCTCGCTTACGGCTTTAATCACATAAACACTGCATAAACCTTTCACAAATGGTACAAAAGAGTTTTACCCAACTGTTTGACTTTTTTTTTTTTTAGTGTAGAAACAGTACAGCTACTTTTCCAGCCACGTCAACTACTGGGAAAAAATTACAAAATCTTGACTGACCCCTGCCAGAGGGCTTTACTCCAAATACTTTATAAAACCATATTGTATTGCATTCAAAACTTTTATACTTTTATCGACATGTACTGTATATTTTGTTAAAATGCACAATTGATCAAATTCATAGAAATGCAAATACACAGAAATTAAAGCAATAGCAAAAGCTATCGAAGTGTCAGAAAAAAAAAATATTTTGTTCAGTTGATATACAGATACTACACAATAAAAATATACTACACAATAAAAATAGAAATAAATGAAAAGAAGACTTCCTGGAGATGTAGCTCCAGATGGCGTCCTGGGCCGCAGGCCAGGGGTTACTGAAATTCCTGAAAACCAGATATAAATGCAGGAAGTATATTAAAATAATGGTTTGTAATAGTCTATTTTGTATGAGACACTTTTATAAGGTCAAATAAAGGCTGATTGTTTTTTCTTGGCAGCTCACTCCACGGGCCACCACATTTTCTTAAAGTCCCCAATACCCTCAGAGAAGTACTCAGGACTTTTGCACTTCAGACATTGTTGTTCCTCTCAGTTATACTGTACAGTTCATTCTGTCCACTGTACCGTTTGCCTGGTTTGTAGCCAAGATATGTTTCAAAATGAGATTGATATCGCAGTATGTTTCCTGGAAAATATGTTAACAGATAAATAATCATTTTGCTTTTGGAAATGCTTTGTACTAGTGTTTCTCAACCCTCGCCTCAGGACACCCGAACTAAGCCATGTTGCAGGGGTAAATAACCGATTTTACATTCACATATAATATAATAGCAAACGTGTGCTTGGTAATTCATTGGTTGTTCCTACAAAGGTGGTCTGCCTGAGGTGTACCAAGGAGGAGAGAGTTTGAGAAACTCTACTTCACGCACAGTGGTATAAATATATAAGATATGATGAAAGAGGCCCCTTTTTTTCTGAACACGGTGTATACAGGCATACCCCGCATTACCGTACGCAATGAGCCCAGAGCATGTATATGTAAAGTGAAAATGTACTTAAAGTGAAGCACTACCTTTTTCCCACTTATCGATGCATGTACAGTACTGTACTGCAATCGTCCTATACGTGCATAACTGATGTAAATAAGGCATTTGTAACAGGCTCTATAATCTCCCCGCTTGCGCAAAGCTTCGGTACAGGTAGGGAGCCGGTATTGCTGTTCAGGACGTGCTGACAGGCGCATGCGTGAACTGCCGTTTGCCAATTGGGCTATATGTCCTTACTTGCGAGTGTACTTAAAGTGAGTGTCCTTAAACCGGGGTATGCCTGTACTGTATATTGCATATTCTGTTATATTTGGTAATGACAATTTTGCAGTTTATTCTGCTATATCTGGTAATGACAATTTTGCAGTTTTGTTACTGGCATACATTTGAAAAACAAATGAACTTAATATAAATATACAGCCGCTAAAATGGTAGAACATGATTATGTTTATGGGGGCTTACAATTTATTGCAATCTCAATGTACCTGGAACTGCACTTGTCGGTGCTAAAAACAAGACGTCTGTTTTCTTCCAAATCTTCACATAAAAAATTTAAGTTTTTCCAGCACACACATTTATGCCTTATCCCAATCAGATTACTTCAGTTTGTATTGGGCAATAAATGAAATGGTAATTTAATTGCTACTATTATAATATGAAAGATTGCTTCACAAACTTCTTCCCCTGTTATGCTATTTAAACATAAAACATTTTACAAGGACATTAAAACTCTATTTTATTTCCAGATAGCTGAACTTGTAGCTTCAGAATTTTATGACCAAGGGGATAAAGAGAGGCGAGAACTCAATATTGAGCCGATAGTAAGTATGAAGTCTTCTGAATTGGTTTCGTCAGGTGTAAGTGCCACTTTGCAGAATTTGTGCTGCAGTGATCTTCCATGTGCAACATTAAAGGCATCATAGTCCAGTGTGGAATGGTGATCAGGTGATAGGAGACTCAAAAGCATGCATAGCAATATAAATAGTATATAATCCGAAATGTGTTCGGTAATACACATGGCTTGCATAATCCTTATTGTATAGAAAGGAGGAATAAATGCCTTGTGAGATCTAGCAAAGTCCCCACATGATGTGACATAATAAACATCTTCCATTCAAAAATAAAACACATACATCTTTAGTAATGGGCAACTCACATAAAGGGCAATACCTGTTACGTGCCCTCCATCCGTCCGATCCAGGCAAATTCCAGGTGTGCCAATCCGTAAAAATGGAGATCCAAGCAGATCGCACAACCGCAAGTGGGAAAAAGAGAGAGCGATCACAGGGGACCCAATAGAAAATATATATTTATTGATGCCACATGAACAAGGTAAAAAAATGCACCATCTACGCGTTTCGCGTTTACAAGCACTGTATTATGGTGTACTTTCAGAAAAAAAAACCTACCTTTGTGGGGGTATTTTGCTACTTGGGGTAATATTGCCATGTTAATGATGGCGTGAACCTTTTACATTCACTTCTGTGACAAGTCTTACTGATTTGTGGTCTGTATTGGCCAAAACAGTAAACTGGAACACATCTAGTATCAGTGTGATCTGGAAACAGAGCAATCATATTTAGTGTTCATTTTAATTAAATGATTGAATTTGTTAGAGATATCTGGGACAATACAAGAAAATAAATCACCAGTTACTTAGCCAGATACCAATGAAAAGCTCAACTTGTACTGAAACAAACAATATACAGGCATACCCCGGTTTAAGGACACTCACTTTAAGTACACTCGCGAGTAAGTACATATCGCTCAATAGGAAAACGGCAGCTCACGCATGCGCCTGTCAGAACGTCCTGAACAGCAACACCAGCTCCTTACCTGTACCGAAGCTGTGCGCAAGCGGGGAGACTATAGAGCCTGTTACACATGTATTATTTACATCACTTATGCACGTATATGAAGATTGAAGTACAGTACATGCATCGATAAGTGGGGAAAAGGTAGTGCTTCACTTTAAGTACATTTTCGCTTTACATACATGCTCCGGTCCCATTGCGTACGTTAATGCGGGGTATGCCTGTACTGTACATTGTGCAAAGGTGCATATGGAGCGGATCACAGGAATCATACTTAAACGTATACTGAAAGTTTAAAAATGTGCTGCCACTGGTGGGAAACACCTGTGGCACTGATGGGGTTAACATGCTAATTACATGGCATTTCAGCCTATTCTACAGACTAGAGCATAACCATGTGAGACTGTTTAGGTATACAGTAGTTATTAATATATTGGCTGATATTTACTAGATGTTTCTACTCCATGAGATACCGTACCGTGTCTTGTGGCACAGAATCATTTAGTACTGTATATATGGCCCACTATGTTTCCTTGCAAATATGAATGAACATTTGTGGTATGAATTGGACTCTTGCAAGCGTTCTTAAATGATCTGTCAGATTCTAACCCGTCTTCTTGAATATACACAAATATTCCATCTTTGTTTTTCTTTTATATGTTATTGTTTCTATTAAGCCCTTTAACATAATGGCATCACATCCAAACCCCTACCCACCATGCTTTCAAATCATGTCTGCATATAATATATATTTATATGCACTACACACAAACAGAAGATCGGCACTGCTTGACCAGTTTCCCAGTGGGTGCACAGATGCAGGTAATGCAATACAATGAAACAGGAATGAGCACTCTTGAATATTGTGAAGAAAACAATATTAATGGAGATCCACGTTTTAGTCCCCAATGGGACCTCCATCGAGGTCTTAATACAGTATCTTGCTAGTGGTCCCGTTTGGGACTGAAACGTATATCTATATATATATAGATATATATATATATCTATATATATATAATTAATTAATTAATTAATAGGAGTAAAGGTGTGCTTAAGCTTAGCACTCTTTGGTGAATGTGAGCCTGTCTTCTTTGTAGCTTCCCTTAAATTCAGACTTTTCTAACACATAAGTCTCACATCCTTCATTACAACTTAAAAAGGTGCCAGTCTATTAACTATTGAGAAGGGTAACCACTTTTCTATGGAAGCAACAAATAAAACCTTGTATATATGTTAGAATATATACTGTACTGTTTAGATGCCCTTTATTTTTTCTTCACTGTTTCAGGATCTGATGAACAGAGAGAAGAAAGATAAAATACCAAGCATGCAGGTTGGATTTATCGATGCTGTCTGCTTACAACTCTACGAGGTATGTTAGCTATTGTGAGTTACACAAACAGTGAGCCTGCTCTCGGCATGATTTCACATTCAATTGTTCACATTTCCCAAAATGCTGTTATGCCAAAGATATACCCCTGTTTTTTTCTTTAAGTTTAGAAATAAACGGGATCTGATTAATAATTAGACAAGTAGGCTCAGTTTAGCTACCCCGATGAATGGCTCCTTTTTGGTGTACACTTCTGCTTTATCCATTAGTTTATTCATTAATGTTTGCTTACTTAATATTTATCCCTTACAGCAGTGTTACCTATCTCCAGTCTTCAGGGAACCCCAAAAGGACATGTCTTAAGGATATCCCTGCTCCAGCACAGGTGGGTCAATCAAAATGACTGAGCCGCTGATTGACCCACCTGTGCTGGATCAGGGATTGGGGTTGTTGGGGTTCACTGAGGACTGGAGTTGGGAAACACTGCCTTACAGCTTCCACTTAAATGAGTACTATGCCAACCCTACACATTAAATGTTCAAAATAACTCACTGCAAATTCAGATTTTAAGTGTGGACTTCAGTGGAATGTTAGGTGTCTTCCAGCCCCGGAGGGTGTCTTTTGGAGTAGCACCACTTAGTAACTATCGGCACAGACTGTAATAACGGCACAGATTGTAAGGGGATGTAGCAAACTTGACTTCTCCGTGCGTCAATTTTGTATTTTGAATCTGCCAGATCTGAGGCGGCATACATTTTTCTGACTAACAAGTTGCTTCAAATGTATGAAAAAGTTTTATGCATTTGACACAAATGTAAAGCAGGAATTGGAGCAATGCAACTTGTGTACTGTAGCTATTTTGGATAAAAACAAATAAGCATTTTTAGTGCATGTATTTATGTGTGCATGAGATTTCCTGTATCTAGTAAATGTTTGGAGGTTTGATGCACCCTCCTGTCCCAGGGCACCCTGCTTTGATATATTTTTTTACACTTTTCCTTTTTTTTAATTTGGTTTGTTGTGACAACCTTTTTTTTATGTCGTTGGTGTGTAACACACTACAGTACTTTACTTTTTTTGGACTGATATACACATAGACATTTACACACATGCTGACAGACGCACAAACGCATACATAAAAAGAGACACACTCTCTCTCCCTTCACCCCCCCTCACTCTCTATACTCCACTCTCCTTCCCTTCGGCCTTATTCTACATCCGCCAAAGTGGCCAATCACGCCGTTTCTGGACGAAATGTACCAGGAACCAGTGGGCATGAATACGGCGTGATCGGCCACTATAGCAAATAAAGAATAAGCCCTTTAGTCTATGTCCTGCACACGGAGCTGAGTTCCGTTGGTATGATCACTATTAATCAGATGCCACCTGTTAGTATCTCCCGGGGAGTCACTGAGCGGTCCTGTCTGATTAATAGAGATCAGAGCGGCCACGCTCCAGTCTGTGGGCAGGACACAGAATGAGAAGGATAACAGCAGTCTACCATAGTCCGATTTTGCACACTGTACTTGAGGATAAATGGGGCCCTCTGAACAAGTGGTGTCCCTAAGTGGCTGCTCAGTCCGCTTATAAAGTGACATATACCCTGTGTGATTATCTTTTTACTTAGTCTTCCTCGAGCTGGGAAGATTTTGTTCCGATCAGGCTGATTTCTTTCTGCAGCCTGGAGAGGCTAACAGTACATCTGTTTCGTACTAGAAAGGAGCAACATGAAGCTCTTCAGCACTAATCGCTGCATTGTCATTCTTTCCCAGGCTCTGACACAGGTATCCGAAGCCTGCTTCCCTTTACTTGATGGCTGCAGACAGAACAAGCAGAAGTGGCAGCTCTTGTCAGAGCAGCAAGAGAAGAACCTGCTCAATGGAGATAACAACCAGCCTGAAGTGCACTGCGATGTGGATTAAACGAGAGCAGAGTTTATCCAATTTATAATCTTGTGGTACAGAATAGCATTGACACTGTTTGGAAAAGCTTTACTTTGCCATTGTTGTATTTATTATTTTCACATAGATTATTTTTTTCTTTGAAGGAAATCGCAAGAAATGTATTGTAAATGGTACTCCATTGTAATATTTTATTTTAAAAAAAAACTATACATTACTATGTAACAAAATATCAGCCGCTAGAGCAGGGATGCACAACTTTGTTCCTCATAGTCCACCAACAGGTCAGATTTTCAGGATATCCCTGCTTCAGCAAAAGTGGCTCAGTTGAAGAGTGTACTGCCTGTGCTGAAGCAGGGATATCCAGTAAATCTGGCCTGTTGGTGGCCCATAAAGACTGTAGCTGCCCACCCCTGCGCTAGGGGCTCAGACAGTTGCATTGCCATTTTAAAATCTAGTTTGAATTTGTATCGTCCTTTTAGGACCAGTGCCTTAAAGCAGCGTTGGCATTTTAGTCACCAGTTTATTTACCAGGTGCGCTATAGTGAAACCTGTGCTGATGTTAAGGAACAGGCATTTGTAGCGATAACACAGACAATGAAGTTATACTAAATGTAAAAATGAGTTGCTGATGTTCTCAAGCGTCCTCTTATTCTTGGTTATACAGTTTGTAGAAATGCTATGAAAGCCATGTACTGTAGCAAGCAAGATTTTGCCATGAAACGAATGCTTAAATACACCTTTTGAAGATACGTCAGTGTTTTAAGCTATTTTGCCCCTCATTGCCCATTCTCACAACGGCTCGTGTTTTGGAGAATGGGTATGGGAAGAAAATATGCAGAGTTCGAGAAGAGTAATGGGATATTTTACATATAGAGCTCACTTTTTTCATTACAAATGGCATATAATTTATTTCTCAACAGATATAGGAAAGCCAAGTTTCATACATTTTATAATGCTACAAAGAAAAGAAAAAAAAGATAAGTGCCTTCCACAGAGCTTGATGTCAAGCACTTTATGAATTGATTGAACTTATACATTTAAACCCCAGCCTGCTGTAAAAAATACAAAATAGTAACAAGTAGTGAAATAAAATATGGAAATAGTAAAAACACCCCTTCAAATGAGCCCTTCCCATGCCCTGTGCTGGTTGGGTTTTAAAGAATGGCTTGACCTGTTTATGCTTAGCATGACCACGGAAGCAGGGTACTGTCAGGGAATCTTAGGCGCCAATGATCCAATCTCCTCCTAGAAGAGCACACAAGGCTGAACAAGCTACATTTCCCATAACATGCAGCAGCTACTGATTGTGACATCTCTTGCATTAGACATAAAAACCCCAGTCTTTTCTTTGAATTTTATACAGCACCTGCAACTTGCACAAAACAATGCAGATTCAATGGGCCACAGCACCAAACCAAAGAGTGCTCGCTATGGGAGATGGGTGTACAGGGTGATATGTCATCTAAGATGACAATTGGTACTGTTATCAAACTTAAGTGGCCTGTGTATTATGTTACTGTTGTATGCTAGGGAAATTGGTGAAGGGAGAAGCAAGTGTTTGAAGATACTGTATACCAGGTGATCATATCTGTTCTAGGTCAATAGAATTGCCACTGTGTTTGTTAATGCTGCAGGACTAGCAACATGTACATGTTAGAAGCAATACCCATACTTGAAATGTGGCATTTCCCCCTCCTTTTTCCTTTTAATGTTAACTTATTGTGCAGCTGTTTACTGGTACTATTAAATAGCATCACAAATCACAAGAAAAGCTGTAAGTTAAGAGGAGGGCAGGAGACATGAATACAAGACACATTGTGGCTAGATTAACTAAAATCCATCTAGTGCAAACAAACCATGGTTTGCCAAAGAGAAATGTAGAAACTGGGTGTACAAATGCAACCATGCCAGCAGTTTTACTTGCACAAAGTGTTGAACCAGTAAGGTTCGAACCGCTATTGACTTGGTCGCATTGGACCTTATAGAATGAGAGACTTTGTCCCGATAATATATTTAAGTATACTTAAATTCATGCTGAACACTACCTACTCTATGTTAAATTCTATTTTGGACACGTGGAATGGCACAGTGGTAGGATTTTAGTATGCGGCTACTGTATGTTAAATTGTCATTCCCATATATGTATGTACATGAGATTAACTTTTAATGTCAATTAAACATTCCCATTTAATGGTTAAGCTGCGTCAGAGATGCACAGATATGCATTGTTTTCCCTGTAGTAGCAAAGGCTATGTCCTGCTGTGTAAATGCAGTATTAAATAGTGAAAAGCAGCGGTTAATATTGGCACTGTGTACAGTATGGTGTTGACAGGAAATCCTCTAAGCTCTTTTTGTTTTCAGCGACCATATAAGCTAAGAAAAGTTACTTTCATTGCATTTTTCATGATAGGCTTACAGCTTAAACACACAACGTAGCAGCACTTACGTTAGGTATAGGTCAGTGATCGTGAACATTTTGAATGATGAATGTTGAAAAATTAAGCTTGCCGTGTGACCGTGAGGAGTTTGTTAGCCTTGTTTTCTATTGAGGTGGTTGCTTGTGTATTTATTCTGGTCTGCTTTTGATTCTAGGTCCATATTTAGTGTGATAAAGCACAATACATACTTAACCTAGTATATGTAGTAAGAAGGTTACAGCACCCTTTCACTCACTAACACTAAACCCCTCCCCACCTCATTCTGTCTCCAGGTGGGAAGAGAGCACTGAGAAGGTGTAGCAGCCAGCTTGCTGGTCCAGAATTAGCCCGTGTACTGCAGGTTTAACCTTCACACATATGGGTAATAGCTGATGATAATAGTGTGTCTAGCGCTATTTTTATGATACTGTAATCAGTACACAGAAAGAGCTATCTTAGGCCTATTTACCAATAGGCTGTTTATTCCTCAATAGTAAATAGCAAAAGCACAAGCAAATCGAATTTAGTATATATATATATATATATATATATATATATATATATATATTCACGCTTCAGAAATTGAGCGAGCCAATTTTATTATTGACAAGCCTGTTATATAGTTTGTGTAAGCAGATGCATTCCTTTTTTGCTTGTGTTATTTACAGCAAACAAGTGCCCCACCCTCACGAAGCCCTTAATATGGCCAACTGAGTTACATAATTGTATCTGCTGTGAAAGGATTGTAATATCTACGTCAAGGTGCAAACAACTGCGTTAAGCACACCAGCACTGTCAGTGGTGCGATGCATCGCTATGCGTAGCATTGCACACACATTCGGAAACCCCATTGGAAAGAAGGAAAATGAATGTGTGGAGCTGTGCAGTTCACTTCCTCCAATTCCAATAACTACAAGTAAGTAGGATGCGAAGGCCACAGAGCTGAATAAAACTCACTGCTATATTGTATTTCTTTTAAGGATCGTGGCAACACTTTCATTGTTCAATTTGAAAAGCTCCTCACATTCTTGAAGCAGGGGGTCTCTGGAGCTGAGCTGTGTTCTTTTCAGCTCCGGGGACCCCCTGCTTCCCGAGATGCTTACCTCCATGGAGGGTGACTGTCTCTTTGAAGTTTAAATGCCCCGGTCACACTGGCTAATAGGAAGCCGCAAGGAATGACATCACAACTTTCTATTGGCCAGCGAGACAATTAAGCCACCATTTTCTGAGGCACACAAGTTCTCTAGCTGCATAAATACCGCACCCCCTACGGAGGAATGTATCTCTGGAAGCAGGGGGTTCCCAGAGCTGAAATTAATGCAGTTCAGCTGCACCGACATCCTGCTTCAATCCTAGAACAAAAATTATGTACTGTAGTGTAAGGTGTTTTGCTTCTTTAGAAGAAGAATGCCATCCCGGAACATGTGATCTCATTCCTCTTTAGTGGCGATTGTAAATTGAAGAGGTTTTTTGGTACATTTTCTGATCCTATTGGTAACATTCAGTTGCATATACATTGGAGATAGTGGGTGCTCCAAAAGTGACAGGATATGGTTTAGAGCAGGGGTACGCAAACTTTTCCCAGTGCGCACCCCTGCCTGCTCTCCCCCCTCACCACCCTGCTCGATCCGGGCGTCCAAAGACACGCAGGTCATGTGACATCATGTCGCCATGGTAACGTGCCAGGTTACCTGGACGACGCATCACTGGAAGGAAAGGTAAGTGTATTATAGAGGCCTTGCGCGGCCCCCCAGCATTGAATTTAAATGCCTGGGGGGAGAGCGCGGGACCTCTATAACTGACGTGCCCCCCCCAAAAATCTAGCGCCCCCCAGTTTACGCTCCGCTGGTTTAGAGAAATAATGTCCAATATATAACAGACAAAACAAGGCAAACTCATTCATTTGGAGTGGGTAATAAATGAGGATAAGTGAGAGAGGTCCTATAGAAAGAATGTTCCCTCCTGAAGGTAGCAGTCAGTATCGGTATTCCACACTGTTGCGACCTCATCGGTGGTAAGACAATAGATGATTGAATAAGACAAAAGTAACTCACATATTTCCGTCTTGGAAGTGTCCTTGTGAGTAAATGAGATATAAATCCTTACCCACCCCTGGAGTTTCTTTAGTGTCCTAATGAGGCGTGACCAGCCGCAAGCAGGTAAATCCAAGCAGGTACACAAAAGTATCAGCAGCGCACAGCCAAGGGAGCCAGGTATGGCTGGTATGACCACTAAAAAAAAATACTTTATTAAAAGTTAAGCACCACCAAGAAGGTGTAAAAAACCCCTACATGCTTTCCACCTTGCAGTGCTTTATCAAGGGTACTGTGCGGTATCAAGGATAAAGCACTGCAAGGTGCGAAACATGTAGAGGTTTTTACACCTTCTTGGTGATGCTTAGCTTTCAATAAAGTATTATATATATATATTTATATAGGCAATACGATACCGTTTGAAGACGAATATCAGAGGCAGCACTCCAGGTAAGTGATCAAAAGAATATTGTATTAACAAGACATCTTATCCAACGTTTCGGTCCTCGTGCGGGACCTTTCTCAAGGTGATGTGATTACAGAGTGAATTAGAACACATATATATACCCTCAAAACCCATGACACACAGGTGTACCACAAACATTATTGAACAATGCATTTCAATAATGTCTTGTTAATACAATATTCTTTTGACCACTTACCTGGAGTGCTGCCTCTGATATTCGTCTTCAAACGGTATCGTATTGCCTATTTGTACCATACAGGATTTGCACCCACATTATTGATTCAACCAGACGGAGTGCCTATTGTTCTTTACTATCTTATATATATATATATATATATATATATATATATGTATATATATATATAAAAAAATATATATATATATATAAAAATATATATATATATATATATATATATAATCAGTCATACCTGGCTCCCTTGGCTGTGCGCTGCTGATACTTTTATTCATTTGCATATAGCAAGCGAGATTGCAGGCAAATATTCTGCCTATTAACTTTCTAATGTGTTTGTAGTGAGGGAAAATAGTCCATTATTTTAGTCCCTAAGGGGTGTTGACCTGGTCATCAGCAATAAGCTGCAGGAGGGTTTCTGCAGTGATGGCAATAAACCCATTTGGGCTCGAATGGACAGCTCCCTCCAGCATGAATAGAAAACAATATGGTGCCACAAGGAGCAACAGTGCTAAGATACCCAGCTATTTCATTGTTCTTATTACTCGTATTCTAGTTTTGTACATTTTGCAGAATGCATGAAGTGTTTACAGTGTCCCCATACATAAACTATTTGTAGTTCTAGACAACATTTACATTCTTGCACGTTATCATGAAGATTAAGACATCAGCAGTATAATAGAGAAAGATATGAAATGGTGCTCAAATCCCATGTATACGTTTACACATATAGTATGTCCATGTAAAGCCCGGGTGCTGTTTTATATCATGTCCGTAAAAGAGATCCATATAATAGTAACGAGGAGGAATAAGTGCCTGGCGGTGTACGTGAGGCCACCACAATATTTGACACAAAAGAATGTCCTCTACACAATGTGAAGTATATTCAATAGTGGGAGATCAGGGTAATTGAATTCAGGGCTAAAGCCAGGGCATGCAGTCCGTTGAGTTTAAAATCCAGGGAGAAGAGTGTGAAATCCACGAGTTACACAATAAATGAAACTTTTTTGTGGAGTTGCCCTGGACTATTCATTTTACCCAGTTTGATCTGCTGTGCTTCGATGTCACACTCTTCTCTCTGCATGAGCAGAATGACCATGGAAATGCAATCTCGAATTTATAATCTCTCACATCCAACTGGCGATGGTTTGGTAGTATTATATCAATGACAGTGCAACAATAGTGCATCTACAGTATTAATATTTATTTTAGCTGTGATTACCCTGTACACGTCACAGAACAGACAGTAGAATGCAGATAATGTATATTACAATCAGGGAATTTGTGCACCAAGTATGTCATGAGATATATAAAAGAGATCACAATGATTAAATTTTACCTGGATTGTGTAGTAAAATATATACTGTAGGCTCAGCCTCGGCCCAGCATCGGAAGACACTTTACAAGTCGATGGGACATACAGCATGGTGCCATCCTGAGCGTGTCTCGTGGCATAGCATCGCTTAGCAAATGTTGCGCGTAATGTTTTTAAAAATATATATATATATATATATATATCCTGGATTTCTGTTTCCACCATCACATTGCCAATGTGTTAAACTACACGATGAACATGCAGTGAGATACTTTTCTCCTGTAATGTGACAGTTCCACTTAAGACCAAAGTGCGCTAGCAGCAGCAGTAAAGTGTTTCATGTGTTACAGTAAGTCTTGGTGATTGGCTTAAAAAGACTGTTTCAATATTTGTAAATCATTTATGTTTAAATTGTCTTGGATGTGTTTGAAAACATGTAAATTAGGACTTTTAGTTTGCTTATTTTCTGCTTCTGTTTTATCTACCTTCTAACTCAAGGGCCATCAACGCGTCAGGTTTTCAGGATATCCCTGCTTCAGCACAGGTGGCTCAATCAGTGGCTCAGTCCTGAGCCACCTGTGCTGAAGCAGGGATATCCAGAAAACCTGACCTGTTGGTGGCCCTTGAGGACTGGAGTTGCCCACTCCTCTTCTAACTCCTTTGCCACCCGAGGGACCTGCAACATATTGCTTTTCAGTAGATTGCAGGGCCCTCTGGCAGCTTAAATACCCTTAGGAATGAGGTACAGGCATACCCCGGTTTAAGTACACTCACTTTAAGTACACTCACGAGTAAGTACATCTCGCTCAATAGGCAAACGGCAGCTCACGCATGCGCCTGTCTGCACATCCTGAACAGCAATACCAGCTCCCTACCTGTACCAAAGGTGTGCGCAAGCAGGGAGACTATAGAGCCTGTTACGAATGCCTTATTTACATCAGTTATGCACGTATATGACGATTGCAGTACAGTACATGCATCGATAAGTAGGAAAAAAGCAGTGCTTCACTTTAAGTACATTTTCGCTTTACATACATGCTCCGGTCCCATTGTGTACGTTTATGCGGGGTATGCCTGTATACAGACAGCTGATTACATTATCACAGGGGTATAGAAAACAGGATAAGCAATAACCAAGAACACTTCCAAAAACAATTTGTATGATTTATTTTTAAAGCCTCAGTCACCAAGGTTAACTTTTCACTGCCATGAATTTACTTCTAAGTGGGACTGTACCTTTAAATGTAAAAATTATTTAGATTTGGCTCAAGAGCTCAGTATGAGCAAGTTTCAGTACCACTGTTATACACAATATGATACGGAAGTGTTGAGCCTATCCCATTAGGTACGATGTTATGTGTACATCGTACACATAAAGTGTGATAAAGTGTACATATATTCAGTGTTCGACAAACCTATACATTTGCTCGCCCCGGGCGAGTGGTTTTAACATCGTGGCGAGCTCCTATTGGCCCAAGCAGCATACGTGTGGTACTAGGTGGCGAGTAGATTTTTTTGTTCGGCGAGTAGATTTTTTGGTGATTTGTCGACCACTGCATATATTTATATAGTTCCACAGCCTACACATTTAGTGATCCGTTCAAATATGTTTCATACAGTGATTGGATTGTTGGCAAGAATAATATAATCACGCATTATTATTTTTTTTTAATCTTTGGCATTATTTGAAGAAATGTTGATTTTATAGCAAAGGTCCTTTTTTGTTACAGATGTGTAATTAATACGCATTTTGTTAACATTTTATGTGCAATTGTACAACACATTTATACTATCTGTACCGCATTTTAAGGGGGTTTCATGAATTGTGTATAAAATTGTTAATACATATATTTATTTATTTATACGTAAAGTCACAATGTCTGCTTTTACTGCTTAAACATATTCTTTTAGACTTTGCTTGCCGCCATTGTGGATGCCAAATTTGATACTTTAATGATTATGTATGTATGCCGTGTTTTGGCCTGCTGACGTTACATTAGAATGCTGTCATACAGTAGCTGCTCTTTGACTAGGGGGTAGTTTCTCTGCAATCATAGGGGTACCAGAGCTCAACCTCGCATTACCTACCATTCAAGTCACTGGCAGATAACGCAGGACTCCGCTCCCTTATCTAAGCCTAATGAATCCTGGCCTATGTAATGCATTACAGGCAATCCTGGCATTGAAAGCCACATATACAGTAATATTTTGTGACTTCAGGTGTAACATTTTGATCGGAGATGATTCCACTTTGCTTTTATTAAACATTACTTTTCTGCATTTAACAGACTGAAATGATGATGCCTTTGCAAGATGATAGTGATTGCTTAGTTGCCATTAAAGTAATCACCTCCTCAGAACCCATTACCTGACTGAAGGAGTTAAAATCTTGAGGCCCTTACCTCTGTGGGGGCATTAACGTTAGTGGTGCCGTGTCTTTAGTGGGTTATTACTATTTTAGGCTAATGTTGTTTTAATTACATTTTAGTGTTAGCATTAAACACTCAAGTTTTAGCCTATAATTCTCCATGCACTACTATAGTGTATTAGTCACAACATAATTGTTACACTATGTCTTATATGTAACCTACAAATAAAGACTTAAAATACAATACAATACAATACAATACAACCTTAAGTGCAAATCCTATTTTTTTTAGTAATAATATCTTAATTATAGTTCAAATGTGTCATATCTCCATATTGCACTAAAATGACCAATGTATTTTGACTTCCAAATTGCTTACAGTGGTGACACACTACCATCAATATGGTAGCAGGGAATAATTAACAGCCCTTTCTGCTAGAGGGGTCTGCCATGCATTGCAAAGTAATGTGTGGCTGAGCCAGTTGGCAGCAAAGAGGCTAGGGTCCATAATTACTAAGTGATGCTATTCCATAAGACAACGTCTGGCATTAGAAGACACTTCATGGCTGATTCAAGTGACTTGACTGTAAGGTTTCTTCCAGCACAGGAAGGTGTTTTCTGGCATAACACCAATGTGCAGCTTATTCTTTAACGGCTGAAGCAACCTATTGGACCATTTTCGGTCAATATTTCCCATTGAAGTAGATAGGAAATGTCTTCAGCAGGTATATAGAATAAGACACTAAGGCATAGATACATCAAACGCTTCAAAACGGAGTCAATATCACAGGTTAAAAGAAATGTAGAACTTCGTATAACCGCAATTTTGTGACCTAATAATTTACCGGGTGCATTATTTTTTTACTTGACGCGACCACCATTCCAAGGGCAACTACTCCCATCATCCACCCACACTACCCGCACACCCAACAAACCTAATCCCCCACTCGTGACTAATGACCAATAGCCTTATTATCTTAATAGGGCTTTTGGTCATTAAAAAGAGAAGTTGACAGAGAAATGTGAGACCAAATAAAAACATGTCTACTAACTACTTTAAACTTTAGTGGATTCCCATAGAGATGTGTGGTGCATGCTCTGATTTTGTTATTATGCCGTTCAACAATGCTCAAGTCCTGTGTTTCTCAGCTGTAGCTTCAGGTATCCCATCTCCAGGCAGACCACATTTTCTAAATAAACAATCAATGTAGGGGTCTTTGTATCAACGAAAAAGTAGAGCAAAACTGAACCCAAAAACTTTTCCTTTGAAAAATATGGTGTAGACATTTGACCCAGGATTACTCCACTTTTGTACTGATACAGATGTAGTGCAACTCGCTATACCCTGAGCTGCGTGCTATTAAAGCAAAAAGCGTCGGCTCCGGAGACTGTGCCTGCCGCAACATCGCTGCGGGGGTCCATGCTTCCAGATTGCTCCCTGCACAGCGTTCATTCCCCTGCTCCAGGGCAATTGTGGTCACACAGCTTGACCCTGTGCCGGAGACTAAAAGGGCTGTTACATATGTTCATATTTCCCATTGTATTCAGATGATGATCATTTGGATTACATGTGCACTTGCTATTATATTGGTAACTCCTTAGTTTGGCTGGAGCACCCTGAGGATTGGATCGATAGTCACTGCTCTTGTATTAAAGTGTCATGTAAATTGACTATTCTCCATATTTTGTTCAGCCTCGCTTCTTCCCTTCTCTCTTATTATAGGATACATAATGGTCACTTCCTATATATTTTGCAGTTACGTCTGGGGATGATATGAATTTGAATATAGTTTCTGAATTCTTTGTTACCAGATGAGAAGTAACATTCACATAAGATACAAATCCCTATTAATAGTTAAACTAAATTATGTGGGGATAATAGGTTTTAGAGACTAGGGGGGTACTTTAACTTAATACACTGCGGCGGCTGATCACATTGCGAGCGGCAAAAACCATCACTGACTTGAATAGGAGTTTTTCGGCCAATCGTGCTGCCGATTTGAAATATATCGAATTACCAACTTATATATTTCATAGGTCACATTCTAGTCATAAGGTATATACAAAAACTGCAATTAAGAGATAGCACTGTAGAGCTGTTACTGGGCTTAGGGTTGTAAATACACTACATCTATATATTTATCTCTCCACTATTGCAGCAGCAAATATATTAAAGCTCCAAAGACTTTTGTCCCCCAATTAATGCAGCTTCAGTAATTCTGATTTGAGAAATCTGTAACACCGTTTAAAAAAAAGGATGCTGGGATACAGCCGCAAACATTCAGAAACTTGAACTGGCAGAAGTCCCATCTTCCTTTGTCTTGATTACCTTAGCTTCATGTGAACCTCCACCTGGAAGCTGAGATTATCGGTGCTATAAACTATATAGCTTTTAGCTAGATGGCACAGCGGATTTAGTATAATACAGTAAGTGCTCTTTCGGCAAAAAATGAAGTGAACATAAAGTAGCTTGTACTTGGACTATAGTTTTTAATGTTAACATTAAAAGGTAATTCTGCTACTTTCATTATTACTGTAGTTATATGTTCCAGACAATTCCCATTATGGTCTTAGAGGCTGAAATTTAGTGCAGTATACATTTGCTGAAAGGAGACAATTTTGTTGAAACTTAAAGGGGAACTCTGTGCCAAGTCTATGACGGGGATTTCCAACAGGGTTCGGGAACCACAAGGGCTTTGCCAAAAATAATATTTAATGGTAGATTCCAGGCAGTGAGTTCCTGTGCCAGTGTGGGGACTGTGCTCTTAGTAAGGGGCTTCCAAAGTCACGCCCCACCATGCATCCACAGCAGCAAGGCATTGTGGGGCGTGACATTGAAATCTCTGGCAGAGATTGACAACTTTACCATTCATCATGTCTGCATACACTGAGGTGCAGTTTCGATTCCCCCGCGAGATGAGGACACTGTGCTGCCTGGGATCGCTCAGTTTTGTTAGGAATAGTCGGCGATAAGGTGTATTAATCAGGGGTTCGTGGAACAAATATTTTCTATCAGTAGGTGAACAATGTAAAAAAGGTCTATTGCAATGGTTTAGTTTTGAGAAAATGGTTATTGTTTGTTCTCCAGCTTTACAACTGGAAAACTTTGATAAAATAACCCCTTCACTCATCATTTTTTCCTGTTACATTCCAGCAATGTACATGCACACAGACTTTAATTAGAGAATGTACTTATGTACACTGTAAATATTTTCAAATTATATTTTAGTAGAAAAGACTTCAGAAATAAAACTTTGCAGCCACTATTCTGTCAGTTTGTACTTTTTATTCCTTTTCTAAATATTTGCACAATTATATAGTTTCTCACCACTGTATTTTTGTATTTTGTGACAGGGCTAATTATGTAGAATGGATGTAAGTGGTTGTAAGATTTTTTTTATATATATATATATATACACTTAGCAATGATATTGTACCAATAGAACTTCAGATTCTACTTAATAAAGGTAGTTTTCTGCAGCCAAATTGTAACCTATTTTCATTTTGTATAATATTTCATTTGTACTATTTTCTGACCTTTGTAAATAAAGAAACAAGTACTGTAGATCATTGCCTTTGTGTTCTTTGCTTGGTTTCTGTCTAATGTTATTCAGTTACATTTTAGTCCTTGGACATTAGGATGTCAGGGTGGAATAAACAGTGTGTATTTCGGGCTGATTTTACTGGAGTCTTTTAGTATTTGTGTTTCCCTGAAATTTGGCACACATTTTTAAATACCTTTAATTGTAACTGACAAATATGAGCTATTACTACATTTTATAGCATGTTTATTTACTTCCACTAGTTTCAAAAGCAGGAGCCTTTTAATTAACGTTATACATAAAATATCTACATTAAGGGGAAATGGTGGGTCGAACATAAACAGCCACGGGAAGAAGTAGCCTACTGGAGGTATGTGCAGACACATGGACTCTTGTACAGACATACAGTAGCTGCCAATGCTCAATACAGCTTCCTTCTGTCCGGGACACTAGCGGATCAAGACACAGTTGTTCTTCTGACCCAAAGCCACAGCCTTTTCACCTGCTGTACCATGGATCCACCATTAGACACATTAAGACTATCACAGAAGACCAGGGATCCCCACATGTACCAGACTCTTTTAGAACTAAGACGCTTGGCCTTAGAGTATCAAGGACCTCACCCAGGATCCATGAAGTCATGGGAAAGGGACAGAAACAAAACCCTACCAAAAGTAAGAGCTTATCCATAGATGTCATGGAACAAGTAAGCCCATTTTTGCTCTCACTGTTCACCCCCCCCCCCTTTGTAGCTTCTGCCTGACAGTTTCTTATTTTCAGCTGCATGCAGTTTGCACACACACACACACACACACACACACACACACACACACACACACACACACACACACACACACACACACACACACACACACACACACACACACACACACACACACTGACCCTGTGTGATATGTTACAATGTTGCATTTCCTGCCACTGAGCATGTAATCAGTGAGTTGCTACAGCAGCCTCTGAGATCTCTCCTAGAATGGGCTATTCTGCCCTCTACCCTGTTTTGCTGACAGATACTCTGTCACAAGACTGTTCCTTTTACCCAGATTCCCCTACACTTCCTTTTGATTCCAGACTTGGCTGAGTGAGTACCTTTCTGTCACACTCCCATGGCACGGCCATCTCTTTCAACCTGCCCTTAACTACAAACTCACAACTACACACCATCCACAAGAGCCTGTATTTACTGCTGCTTTTCCAATAAAGTGAAGGAAATATTATAGGACTTGGCGTGATTTGGAAAGGGGGTTGAGTTAAGCTATCTGGGCCTATTCACACATCACACATGACCCTGGCTTCAGAATAATAGACCCCTGTAATCTGAACTTGTAAACATACAATTCAGTTTGTGTGTTACTGGTGATGAAGGGGCTCATATCCAAAAGCTTAGAAAGTGCTAATGACCACCTGTCCATGAGGGACAAGAAGTAGTAATAGTCTGGGACAACAGATGAGATGCAAGAATAGTTGAGCCAAGAATAACCCTTAACCCACAGGTAGAGGATGAACTAGGTATTTTCGCACCCGGAGCAAGGTCCACCAACTGCGCCTCCCCCCCCCCATTTATAGAACTCCCTCTCTCTCCACCCTCTCTTCCTCACTCTACCTCTTTTGCTCCCTTCACTCCTCTGCTCTCTCTTCCCCCTTTCCCCACTCCCTACACCCCTTTCCCCGTCCCCCTTTCTCTGTCCCCCTTTTCTCACTACCCCCTTTCTTTCTCCCTCCCACCCATTATATCTTCCAATCCCCCCATTATCTCTCCCCCATTATCTCTCTCTACTCTACTTTCTTTCCTCCCCATTTCACCCTCCACTACTCTCCCCTTTCTCTGTTCCATTCCATTATCCCCCTCTCCACAATTTCTTTCCCCCCCCTATTCTCACTTCCCTCCAATTCTCACTCCCTCCCCCCATTTTTTAATCTACCCACCATTCTTCCATCTATTTCCCCCCCATTATCTTTGTTCCACCATTCTCCCTCCACAAATTTCTCTCTCCCCCCCTCACCTTTCTCTCAGATTAAATTCCCCAGTCCCTACCTGTGAAGCAGGTGGGAGGGAGGTCTGTTCTGGCTCCACCCCACCCTCCTCTTCCGCCACCATTATCTTCAGCTGCCATCCTCTGCCACTGTCAGCCCAACCTGCGCCCCCTAAGAGGCTGCACCCAGGACAGCTGCCTTGCTCTACCCCCCTAGTTCAACATCTGACTAAAGTATATGGACATGGATACTGACCAGCAGGCCATGTAAGGAAGAGAAAGGTGGACAGAGATTGTGGATGTTTGTGTGCAATGTATTTTAACGTGTACTTTATAAGCAACAGGTGAGACATTGCTTGAGATCTTTAAACAGCAGAAAAGCTATGATCAAGGATCTGTAACACTTCTGATTCGTGTAACCCATGTAATAAAGAAACAAAGCTAAGGAAGTAACTGGGGTTGTTCTGTCAGAGAGTGTACAGTTTGCTAGGCCAAAAGACCACCTAACAGTTCCAGTAACATCACATGAAACCAAGTGAATATCCCCTTTGATGTCCATGGAACAATACAAAGCCAGACACCTCCTCCTAGCCAATATTTGCCAAGAAGGGACAGGAATTGTCAGCTCCTGCGAAGCTACAGATGTAGCAGGCGTTATTGCACCCACTGGCACCCGCCAGACAGCACAATTATGCCTTAGCCCTGCCTATCTTTTTTTTTTTTTTAATGCGGCTAATTCAGACACAGTGGTGTCCTCCCGCTCTGATGCATTGTGTGCGTCCTGCTGCAACAGGCCAGCGGGAGCATTAACCCCTACTACATCTGTACATAAGTTAAAGGGGTGTGGAGTCTTGCTATGGAAAAAAATATTAATATTGGATCTTGTCCGTCCTCAAACATTTTAGCATCAATCTCTGCATGAATGGATCAAGGTCTTTGTCCTAGTTTTTTCCCTAATAGCATCGGTTTGTGATTTGGAGAGACCAGTAGGCAGAGTTATGGGGGAGGTGCGTGACACCGATAATAATGAGATGTTCTGCGCCTCCGTGAGTCACCTTTGTATTTTGTATTTGAGTCAATCTGTCAGGTCTGAAGAGTCGTAAACTTTCATGGCTAACAAGTTAAGTCAAATGTAGCAGACTTTCTAACGTGTGATGCCAACGCGAGCAAGCAATGGGGCAAGGCTTCGCCTTCAAGTGGACAGTGAGAAAAGGGAACAGGTAGAAAGTAGATTAACTATTTATTTTTTTAGCTAAACGTCCAGGTCTCCGTGAGAAATAGATAGACTTGTTTAATTTAATAAAAAGGATGAGGCCATCAAAAAGTATTGAAGCGCTATGAGCGAGATGTAAAAAAAAATTTACAAGTTCAATTCTCACTTTGTGATAACCAAATGGCAGGAATCATATTTCTCAACCTGGAAAAAAGATCTCTACCCAACCGGATCAAACTTCAAAGTTCAGTGTCCTTGTAATGGAATAGCTCATTGCAGCACATTTATAGTACCTGATAAAACTATAGATCTTAGTATTATGACCTTCAAAAGAGACGATATCAGGCTGATATAGATAAATAATAATCTCAAGGATCAATGGTCAATTGTGTACAAATATATTGCTGCAAAGGACTGGAAAAGGAGTGCTTAGCTCAGTATATTACACCTTGTTATATACATGTTTTCTTTTTATTATCTTATAGTATGCAATTATCTCGTAATGGGAATCTCATAATCACTGTTTAGATGTATTTACATTAGAAAAAAGGCATGTAAGAGGGGATATGATAACTATATACAAATATATTCGGGGACAGTACAAGGAGCTTTCAAATGAACTATTCATCCCAAGAGCGGTACAAAAGGACACAGGGTCATCTCTTAAGGTTGGAGAAAAGGAGATTTCACCAGCAACAGAGGAAAGGGTTCTTTACAGTAATTGCAGTTAAAATGATGAATTCATTTCCCATGGAGACTGTGATGGGAGTTACAATAGTTATCTTTAAAAAAAAAAGTTTGAAATCTTTTTAGAAAGGGAAGGTATACAGGGATATACCAAATAAGTATACATGGGAAGGATGTTAATACAGGGAGTAATCTGATTGTCAATATTGGAGTCAGGAAGGAATTTTATTTTCTCCCTTATGAGTAATCATTAGAAGATATTTCACTGGGATTTTTATTTGTCTTCCTCTGGATCAATATACTGTAAGTACAAATATAGGATAAAGTATATGTCGTCTACATTTAGCATAGGTTGGACATACAGTATGCCTTTTTTCAACCTCATCTACTAGGTAACTATGTAACTACTGTATGTAACTATGTAACTGTTTGTTTTGTGCAAGGCCAGTATTATCTATATATTGTTGTCATTGAGAGCTAGAGAGGGGTGATTTCACTGATTGGAAAATCAGTGGAATTATAAGTATACTGTACTACACCTTTACAATCCCCACATTCAACCTCATTAAGCATCCTGTGTCAGATTGGTGCAAGGTACTGTAATATAATGCAACACACTGCAACAGCTTCAGGAGGTCCATAGAAAGCATGGTTCCCTGCTACCACACAATATTAATAAAAATACATTAAAGCAGCTTCATTACCTTAGCGGCTATCCGCTAAGGCAATGAAGGGGTTAAGGCATAATAGCATGTTTATTGGGGACAATTGCCCCCAATAAACATAGCAATATACCACACACATCCCCCCACCCCCTAACACATACACTACATTAATGTGCAAAATTACTATTATCCACATATGGATAATAATGCATTTGCCCATTAAATATACATTAATACAATAAATACATTAAATACATGTTGTACTCACCCTTGTCCGGCACCCACGATGAAGGCCAGCCGCATCTTCCTCCTTGTCCATACACTGGGGTGCTGAAAAATTTACAAAATAAGCACAAGTTCCAAACTAATGTCCCCTAACCCCTTAATGACCTTAGCGGTTCTTAACCACTACAGTCATTAAGGGGTTAAGCCACCCTGACCCGATACCCACCCTTCACCCATTTATTTGTACAGTGGCTTCATCATGTGTGTATATATATATATATATATATATATATATATATATATATATATATATATATATATATATTGTATATGCATGATTAACCAATATATAAATAAATACTGTACATGGCCAAATACAAATCTCTCCCAATATCAAACAGCACCAAGCTCAATCAATATCTAATAAATCACAATACAAACTCTCAATTTGACAATGTGTACATGATACAAATAATCTTTGCATCATATATACTATTTCAAACAATGCTCCAAATCAAAGACACTAATCCAAACAAGATACAATCATTAAAGAAAAACAAAGCATCAACACAATTAATTTACCATCAATTAATCCAATCACCAATCAATTACAATACAAATCAATTACACACTTCAAATCCAAACCATTGTAAAAAATAATCTATGTCAAAGTAACCATCAAACAAAATATATCTTCCAAAAATAAGCCAATAAAATAATCTATAGCAACCAGCCTTTAACTAAACATTAGCAAAAATGACATGTACATTATAAACACATTTTAACACAAAGCAGCCAATTGCAATTCCAAAAAACATCCAAACAAGGCAAGCCAACAAGTTTTTATTATACCTGTATGTATGTCCATCTATAGTTTACAGACATAAATACAGGTGCAATAAAAGAGCATGAAAAACAATTTAAACACATTAAAAATGAACATACAATACAACCACTGATGTGTCCTGTATGTATGTATACCCATAGTGACATACATACATTCAGGACAAATAAATGGACATTAAAAAAAATGGACATCAGGAAAAAAATCCAAAAAAACTGTAAAATAAAATTAAAATACATTTTATTTTTTTACTTACCATTAGGTGAACCAGTCACAGCAATCAAGGGGAACCGGAAGCACTGGAGCAGCTAATCCAACAACAGGAACCAGGTAACCATAAAATAAAAAAAACCATTACCACCCACAAGTGTCTTTATCTTCTTTTTTCTACTTGTAATCCATAGTGGGGTCTTCTTCTGTCTTCTTCTGTCTTCTTCCGGGGTCTTCTTATCTCCATACGCCACGCCCTGGTCTTCTTTCTTCATAGGAGGTCTTTCCAACTTGGCGTCTAGCCTGAAAATGAGACGACATAGGCTTTTAAAGGCATATGACGTCACATTTTCGTCATATGGTTCTCACGGTCCTGATAGGGCCGTGAAAACCATGTGTTTTGGCCGACAAAAAAAAATGATGATGTCATTTAAAGGCAATGAAAACACAGCCAATCAGAATTGGCTGTGCTTCAATTGCCTTTAAGATGACGTCATGAACAGAAAGATGGCCGGCCTCACATGGTACGGTAGCCAATCAGAGCGTGGGAACTCCATCCCAACTCTGATTGGCTCAAGTAGACCATGTGACAGAGGCTTTGGGGAGAACGGATGTGACGTTATTGAAAGCCTGTCACATGGTACTTGAGCCAATCAGAGTTGGGATGTATTCCCCACGCTCTGATTGGCTACCGTACCTATTTTTTTTTTGGCCCGCCTCTTCCTACAGCACTGCTCCCCTCCCTTCTCTCCTCCAGTAATGCCGGGCTCCTTAGGCTCTGCCCCTCTGTCCCTCCCTTAAGGCTCCGCGGGCCTACCAGTCTCTCAGCTGCACTGGCTACCTATGCAGCTCCAGCAGCCCATACACGGGCCCCAGGTAACCCACATGCCCCCTCTTACCCCCTCCCAGACACCTTACCCACCCCAAGGGGAGAGACGCCTTATTTGTGTGTGTGTGTGTGTTTTCAGAGGTGGGCTTATTGTGTGTGTGTCACTGTGTGTGTGTCTGTCTCTTTCACTGTGTGTGTGTGTGTGTGTCAATGTCACTGTGTGTGTGTGTGTGTCAATGTCAGTGTGTGTGTGTGTGTGTGTGTGTGTGTGTGTGTGTGTGTGTGTGTGTGTGTCTGGCACTGTCACTGTGTGTGTCTGGCACTGTCACTGTGTGTGTCTGGCACTGTCACTGTGTGTGTCTGGCACTGTGTCTCACTGTCACTGTGTGTGTGTGTGTGTGTGTGTGTGTGTGTGTGTGTCACTGTCTCTCTCTGTGTGTGTGTGTGTGTGTGTGTGTGTGTGTGTGTGTGTGTGTGTGTGTGTGTGTGTGTGTGTGTGTGTGTGTGTGTGTGTGTGTGTGTGTGTGTGTGTGTGTGTGTGTGTGTGTGTGTGTGTGTGTGTGTGTGTGTGTGTGTGTGTGTGTAACTGTCTCTGTGTGTGTGTCTCACTGTCTCTGTGTGTGTCTCACTGTCTCTCTGTGTGTGCATGTGTGTGTCACTGTGTGTGTGTGTGTGTGTCACTGTCACTGTGTGTGTGTGTCTAACTGTCACTGTCTGTGTGTGTGTGTGTGTCACTGTGTGTGTCACGGTCACTGTGTTTGTGTATCAGTGTCTGTGTGTGGCAGCAGCCGCCTGAGGTGATTAAGGACCTGAGTATCACCAGGGCGGCGCGGGTAAGCAGCGCTCTGGGGGGGAGAGGGTATAAGAGCAGTGGGGGTCGGGAGTTGGTGTATAAGAGGCTTGGGGGATAGAAGAATGAGTCTGCGGTGGGAGAAACACCTCACTACCGCCTTTCCTCCTCCCCACACCGGGCAGCAGTTATGGAGGGTACCTGCTCCGATCCCCCCCTCGTGCACTTACACGGCCTTCCTCCCCACACCGGGTAGCAGTTGCGGAGGAGGGCACCTGCTCCGATCCCCCCTGCTCAGATTGGGAAATTTACTTTTAATTTATGCAATAAAAAAAAAATTGGCAGGCATATTTAAATGTGGTCACTATTTATTGATTGTGACAATGGAAGTTATAATCATTTATGTTTCCAGGCATCCTACCAGGCGTATAATACTGTAATAACAACTGAAATATATTAATTATGACGGATTTGCTTGTTTATTTTCTCTGTGTAGCTGTCTGCCCCAGCTCCCACTTCCCCTTCTCCTTCCTCATCCAGACTTTTCTTCTTTCGATTTTAGGATTTTCCAGTGCTATTAATACAAAATGATTGCTGCTCAGTGAGTGAGTTGGTGTTGAGTCTGGATCGCACATCCTCAGCTCAATTTTGGTGTAACATTGTCTAAACCAGTTCCCCTTTCTTTTCCTTTATAACCTTGCAAAATGTTTTCAGTAAAGCTGAATGTAAAAAAAAAAAAAGGATAAATGTATGTTATGAGTAAGTTACCATAACGGTATGTGACGTATTCTGTGTACTTTGCTGTTGTACCACTTCCAAGAAGAGAAGAAAAAAAAACTATCTGTGAGCCACTTCTTCCCATACAGTTCCATTTGTTGCTCCAGTTTCTCACATCTAGCCTTAGATTTCTAAACAAGAATGTTTACACCAGCTCAGACCATGGTGGATTTTTTGACACAGAAAGACGGGAGAAAAAGTAATGCATTTAGGTGCACACTTTGATACATCTCATTATAAATTGTGAACACGTAATTCCTCCCTAACGCCTTCTTCTGACACTCCTCAATCCGATGCTCATCAGGGCAAAAACTGAAGCAAAGAGCTTGATACATTGCTGCTATGTCCCAGATCCACAAAAGGATGCTACGTTTTTCACATGAATAGGAGTAGTGTGCTAAAGCTTAACACCTTTGTGTGGATCCAGGTCTAAGAAGTGCAAAATTAAACCGGCATTGGT